>NW_017307557.1:56495-60126 GCF_000935625.1 Nanorana parkeri | reverse complement strand
AATAGTGTGGAATCGTTCAAGAAGCTTTTGGACGATTTCCTGAGAAACGGTAATATACAGGGGTACAGGTACTCCTAATAACGAGATGACACAGGGACCCATACACACACACACACACACACACACACACACACACACTCACACACACACACAATAGGTTGGACTTGATGGACATGTGTCTTTATTCAACCTCAAATACTATGTAACTATGTAATTTCTTGAAATGACTCTAAAACTGGACCCTGCATTGCCATTTTCCCAACAGCAGAGATGTCAGTGTCGTGCTTCAGGTATAGAGTGTAAACAGAGAAGAAGCTGTGTATAGATATCATCTCTAGTAGTTGTTGTTTTCAAATCACCAAGGATCAAAATGTCTTCAGACATTTCACTAGTAAACACATATTGCACAAAAATGAACAGCACAGCTAGACCACTGGCATCAGTAAGCTCATCAAGCTGCTAAATAAGGAAAGCATTTGGGTCTACAAATGAGTTGATTCAAAATGTCAGCTGCACAAAGATGAATTCTTCTTTTTACCGTGTCATTACATAAAACAGAAATAGAGGGCAAAGCTTCCAATGGGGACACTTGTTTTTCTAACAGCTAAGAGGGCACATTCTTGCCTTTAAGATTTCCCCCCATTTTCCGTGGTTTATTCAGGACAGGAAGTGAAGGGAAATCTCCCTAATGACACAGATGGCAAAAATATCCAAATTTAGCCATGTATGTCTAGGTTTAGAAAAAACTGGATTGAAGACTTGTCTATTTATGATTATTATTTATTTATTTGCATTTGCAATAAAACACTAAGGGGTCTATTCACGAAGCTGCCAAAGGATCTAGCCGTAGCTTCGGCCGATCCTTCGGCTAGCTGCGCCCCAGGACCCCTTCGGTTCTACTGAACTATAGCCCGTACAGCTCCCGAACGTGGCCGAGTGGCTCAGTCGAGCTGAACGCATATGCATCGGCACGGCTGAGACGTGCTGAAAGCCGAAGCTGGCCGAGCGGCCGGCCATTGGCCGGCCGACAGCCTGCTTCTGACAGCTGGGCGGAGCCAGCCGTGATTTCCGGCCACTTGCAGAGAGATCAGCGTCCCTGGTTACCTGCTAACCAGGGACACTGATCTCCAAACAGCTAACTCTCCCTGGCGCCCCGGGAGTCTCCTGCTCCCGGCCGCCAAGGAGAGAAACACTGCTGTTTCTTTTATTTCTTTATTCTGACACGGAGCGATGTCAGAATAGAAAAAACAAACAAACATTTTTTCCCATTGAAATGCAGTGCTACATTACTATTGGCTATTTCAATTTGCAATAGCCAATAGTAAACTAGCATTGTACCCGCCCTCTGCTGCAGTTCTCCATCAGGTCCATCAGCAGAGGGCGGGTACAATGCTAGTTTACTATTGGCTATTGCAAATTGAAATAGCCAATAGTAATGTAGCAATGCATTTCAATGGGGACATTTCTTTTTTTTTTTTCTATTCTGACATTGCTCTGTGTCAGAATAAAGAAAAAAAAGACACAGCAGTGTTTCTCTCCTGGGCGGCCAGGAGCGGGAAAGGCTCCCAGAGCGCCCGGGAGAGTTTTTTTTCTTTTTTTTTTGAGGGCAGCAGAGCCGCCGGACAATAGGAAACTATTGTGCGTAGCTAGCTGCTAGCTCCGCACAATCGTTTTCTATTGACTTTTTTTCAACAATTTTTCTGTTCTGCTCGGTGCCTCTGAGGGACCGAGCAGAACAGCCAAGCCGAATGCCGCTCAGCGGCATTCGGCTATTCACTCACTGCTGTTCGGCATCTATAAGAATAGACCGAACAGCAGCAAGAAGCCTGCCGGATGTTCGGCTCAGCCCATCCAGATGTTGGATCGGCTGAGTCGAACTCCTTCTGCACTTCGGGTCGGCCGAACATGCTGTGCCCCGAAGCCATGTGAAGCAAGCCGATGTACGGCTGAAATCAGCCGTACCAGCCTGAAGTGAATAGCCGAACAGTGTTCGGCTCACTTTACTTCAGGTCGGTCATTCACTCGGCTGCCTACGGCAGCTTAGTGAATAGACCCCTAACACTTTCTTAGCGGCATACATACGCACAAACTCTTACAAGATTTATAAACAGAAATATGTATAACATCATTTATTTTTGATGTACTTTACATACTGTATTTATGCCGCCACATTCAAGTCCTAAATCATATTTGGTAAAGGATGAACACTGGGTGCATCTCTGAGTGCAGGAATACTGCTAGCATGTTTTACTTTTATGATCTAACATATCCACTTAGTTAAAGATTTAATCTAAGGCCTTAGATTTAATCTAAGGATTTAATCTAAGAGCACATCTGCATGAGTTTCTGCACACGCAGTGCAGTGGGTTGTGCCGCGTTTTTGATGCGTTCCGAGCCGTTTTTGGTTGAAAAAAATAAATATGTTTTTTGTTTTTGTTTAAAATGGGCTTTCAGTGCATTCCAGTGCATTTGCATGCGTTTTTGATGCGTTTGCATGCGTTCCAGAGCAGGTCCTGAGCAGGTAAAATAGGATCTTCTGCAGTTTTTTTACCTGCTCTGGAACTGAACGCTGCGATGTGAACTGGAGCTTAAAATACCATTGGAATACATTGGATGCAGTTTTGATACGGTCTGTAACTGCTCTGCTCTGCTCCTGGAACGCGCTTGGTGTGAACAATGCCTAAATCAGGACAATTTTATATTTGTGAATAATATCCAGTCTGCAGGCTTGGATACCCCTGTCTTTTTCACTTTACATTGAATTTCTTTTTCCAATGGCTTAATGGCTGAAAACTCACAGGCCTCCTGCCAAACTAAAGTGGTGAGGTCCATAGTGCTTACAGATCAGAAGATAAGTGGGGGGTGGGGTACTTTTGAGGTAAGGGAATCCTGCATCATTTCCACTATTGTTCTGTCAGCCCGCTAAAAGTATAACATCACTTTTATTAAACAAAAACAATCTCCACCGGATGTACTATATATATATATAATATATATAATATAATTTAATGACTTTTGCAAACATTTATTGTTGTTTATTACTCCTTATCTGTTTTGAAGATATCTGCAGAGGAGGCTCTTTAATTAGGCAAATTAGGCAGTCGCCTCGGTTCTTGCGTTCACTGGGGCCTCGCGGCTGCCTAGCTCGACTAGTCTGCAGCATCAGCTCACCTCCCAGATGACACAGGACCCAGGCCGCTGCTAGTGTAAGGCTGAGCCCCCCACTGGACGTCCGCCTCCCTCTACCATCAGCCTGACTCCATGTGAGTCCTGTGGCTCAGCCAGTGGGGAGGAGACAGAGAGTTGTGTGCTTCGCTTTGCCTGCCGCAGCGCAGGCAGAGAGGAGAGCGCCATGAAGTGCGAGCTCCTGGGGTCATTGCACAGGGGACCTGTGCAGAGGGTGTGTCCTCAGTCTGGCTGCTGATGGAGGTAGTTTGATGTATAATTTATCGTGACGGTAGGAGGTGGCCGGGGAGAGGAGGAGGGGCCGCACTGTTTGATGATACCCAGGACTTGTTCACACCAGCAGGAGCTACATTGTGCTTTGTGTCTGGACTGACAACTGAACTGTGACCTAAATATGCCCTGTGATTGGCTGCACTGATCTGTGCAGTGTGGATGATCTCTGCGG
>NW_017307557.1:28585-56429 GCF_000935625.1 Nanorana parkeri | reverse complement strand
GTGCAGTGTGGATGATCTCGGGGGGGGGGGGGGGGGTATTGCCTGGCCATTGACCACCCACTGTACCAACACACCTGACCATTGACTACCGACTTGCCTGACCACTGACTGCCCACTGTACCAACATGCCTGACCACTATATAGCTATTTGTAGAATTAGATATGAGACAGAAATAATATTCTAGCTCTAGGAGCTGTGAATTCCTAGTTGCTGGGGTTTAAGTCTAGTCTTAAAATATGCCATTTATTCAGTTAATTTTTAATTTAAATTTTTTTTTCTTTATAGGTGTAAGTGGGGCCTCATGTTTGAGTGACTCGTAAGGCCTCACAAAGTCTAGAGCCACCTCTGGATATCGATGTAGGCTCTCCGTGCCTGTGCTCAATGACAAGGTCTGCCTTCATTAAAACCATATGTACAATCTCAGGTTTGTGATTAAAAAAGGAGATGCCTGAGCATCCCTTTAGCAGCAATGACTCTTTGAAAGGACCTATTATAATGGATTTGTGAAACTGTAACTCAAATTCTATGCTTGAGGTTTGCTCCTAGCACAGAATTGCTAGACATGGTCTAAAATGTTGCTATGTGTAATGGGAACTTGTCTATTTTGCACTGCCATAGTTATGTCATAAAGGGAAGCATTTAATATGGACAAAGACCTGTGTGTGGATGTTTTTGCATGCTTGAAGTTCCTCTGAGTTGCCAAAGGGAGGTTTCATCCTGGCACCAGGCAGTGGACTAGATGTGAGCAAAATTTGCACTTACAATATGGGGAGGGAACCATGTAACTAAAAGACTGTCCCCTACCAAGGCGATGCAGCTTATATTCTGGAATGACATTTTATCCTTTGTGCATGTATACCCTGCGGCTTTGCGTAGTATGACTCATTTAGGAACTATTTTGTGACAAGACAAGTTGACTTGCGTGTTATTTGTAACAGGTTGTAATGTAATGTTGTAATAGATCACACCACTTCAATAACAGAGTGTTCTCAGGATAGAAAGAGAACATACGTCATAAAGACAGAGATAACTGTAACAAATGTAACTTTTAGCTATTAAAGCAGAATTGCTTTACAGTAGTATTAAACTCTCATTCTTTTTGAATAATGAATCCATCTTAAACAAAGATACAGTGAGTGGCCAGATTATTATGACCACCTGACGTTTGAAAGGCAAATTAGCTGTAATTAGCTTTAATTTCGCGCTGAAGTTGCTAGAGGGCCAGACCATTATAAATAGGGAAGCAGGTTGTTTACCACGACAGTAGAAGTGATTTTTGTCTGAAGATATGGGGAAACAACGCGATTTACAGCCTTTGAGCGTGCGATGATTGTTGGCGCTCGGAGCCATGGAGCGAGTATCAGCAAAACAGTAGAATTCGATGTTCAAGAGCAGCTGTTGTTAAATTGTTTAAAGACTGGACTGTCAGCCGAAAATCTGGGTCTGAACGTGCGAATTGTGGCCGTCAGCGACTAGTCAATGTTAGGGCAGAACGGAGAGTGGCAAGACTGGTATAAGACAACAGAAGGGCAACAGTGCAGTGTCAGATTCCTCGCATCACCTTTCATGAGGTGGCCCAACTAAGTCATCTCGTGGAGTCATCTCGTGGCCCAACGAAGTACTGATGGGGTGGTCATAATAATCTGGCCATTGCCCAGCAAAGGACTTCTGGACCAGATTTACATTTTGTGTTCTCCCTCTCCCTCCACTCATTATTTTCCTGTACCAGGCCACCATTGTAAACTTTAGCTGTATAAGGAGATACTCACTTTGACTAGTTCAATAAATGCTGGTGGACTGTAAATATCAAACCAGCTTAGGCACATCCAGTTTTATTCACCACAGTGTAAAACAGAGATGAGGAAGATAAGGCAGCACAAATTGTGGCTGGATTGTAGAGGGAAGGAGAGAGAAAGCAGCAAGGGCACACTGTGGAAGGGCAATGCAGAGGAAGTGGAACGAGATAGCACATGTTGGGGCAGTAGTCAGCAAGATTGAGCTTAGCGATAGATGCTGCTCCTTGATGTTTTAAAGTTTTAGTTTCCTGCGGAATAAACTGGTTCCTTGAGCACTGGCCCTGATATCCTGTTTTAGAGTGACTCCTTTCCCTTGCAGGGTCCTATGGAGTTAGGATTGTGTGTGATAGTAGGCTGTGTGTGTCTCCACAAACACACAGGCACAGCAAGGCAAGACACTCTTCTGCTCCCTGCTGCTCCCTCTTCCCTCCTCCTTCCTATCTACCTTCTCCCTTCTCCATGCTAGTAGATGGACAGCTGCTGGAGATTGCTCTGTCCCTTGTGATCTTGCACTGGACAGGAAATTGAGGGAAGCAGAGCTAAGAGAGTTGGAGCCAGCAGTTTGGAAGCATGATGACTGTAAGTACTTGTTTGATCTGGATTCATTATTGAAAACATTTCTGAGAGTTTAATACTATTTTAATTCATGAGCTTACAAAATGAATTACTATACAATCTAATACTTCCCAATAAATGAACCTGTAGCCTCATATATAATATGTGATAATTGGACCTGACAAAACAGTAATAAACTATAATAACTAGTGTATGTATAACCTAATATTTATTAACTAGACCTATTAAATAACTATAATATATATTATTTGACCCACCCAATAACTAACCTAGGCAAGTCATCAAGGTACATCTAGGAGCACACTGACATCTTCTAGCAGAATTTATTTTTATCATACTTCCAGCGATCATAATGATTAGATTGGTGATCAACATTTCAGGAATTGATGATTGGTTCTTGATCATTAGTCTGGGACCTGCTGTAATTGACAGTGTGATCACAGAATTAGTTCCTAAAAGTAACATATTGAGAACCTAATGTACATTTGTATTTATTATGCTGTGAACTTCTTACAGTACTTGTATAATATAAAGAAAGATCTAATATCTGTCCACTCATTTAATCATTTAGACACAGTATTGTATTATTGATGAGTGAGACATTTTATCCCATGGTTTTAAAGAAAACTATATATGCTCACAAAACGACATGTAGGGAGACAATTTCTGCATTTCAGCAGACTTCTGTGTGGATGAGTGATTTCGGTGGTATCTAGGTCCTCTTCTACAGCACATTTATCCAGCACACTGGTTCATTGTTGCCATCAAAGCAGTTGCTATCTTAATGCAGTAGACATGTAAGCTGTGGAAAAATTTGGTTCGGATATATAGTTTTTTGGGGATTCAGATCTGAAATTCAATTCGGTTCGGGTTTCGGATTCGGACGAAATCTGAATTTCGTTAGTTTCGGATGAGTTTACGAATATTCGTTGCGAGTAAAACAGAAAACCATATACAGATATTAATACTAAAGCTGAATCTCCTAGACCAGAATGGTTCAGGATCCGAATTTCCGAATTGAATTTGGGAGTTCACGAATGCCAATCGAGTCCGGGAGCCATATAGATATATTACTAAAGGTGAGGCTCCCAGACCCGAATGGCATTCGGAAATTCGGATCCAGAATGCCATTCGGGTCTGGGAGCCTCAGCTTTAGTATTATATGTATATATTGAACACAAATGTTTGTTTCTGCATGTGACTTTTCTGGCCAATCAGATGGCTCCCATGTTGCCGTAACGAAAATTCGCGTTCAGACCCATTCGGATCTATTAAACCGAAAAACACATCTGATTGGCTAGAAGAGTCACATGTGAGATTCAGTTTAGTTTTTGAATGAAATTAGGATGGGATTCGAAATTCGGATTTGGACACATTCGGATGCATTGGGCTTCAGAAATTCGAATGTGTCTGGAAAATTCGTCTGAATTTTGACTTGGAGCTAAACAAATTGCACATGTTTAAGAGTTATCCACTTTTAATAATAATAATGAACTGCCTGAACAAATTGAGATTATAATAAACAATGCTTAGATCTAAAACTGGCCCATGCATGGCCAATAAAGAATAAAGTATAATGTAAATCCAGGATTTTTATTTAGTTTTGTATAGTGTAGAAAAGAGTTCAGACTCTGTCAGTTCTTTTTTGCAGTCTGTGTCCCATCCGGGAGATATACCTTCACTTCTTGTCCCATAGACACAGCAGGAAGTAAGAAGAAATCTCTCCAATGTAAATGTTATCTCCTTTTAGGCCCCGTTCACATTGCGCGATTCGCAAATCGCGCGTTTGTCGCACGATTTGCATTTTGCGCGATTTGTCGTGTGATATCGCGCAAATGCTTGCATTGAGCAAGCGAGAATCGCGGCAAAACCCGCTCCAAAAAGGGTCCTGCTGTAGCGACACACGACCCGCGACAGCAGGACCCTTTGCCCCATTGAGATCCATTGGAGAGCGATATCGCGCGGTAAATAGCCGCGATATCGCGGGAATTACCGCGCGATAAATCGCTCAATGTGAACGGGGCCTTAAAGGACATGGTCCCCATTGGAAGATTTCCTCTCTGGTGACAACTCAAAATGTTTGGATTTCCCATTACTTTCTGCCCTAAAGACAATGGTCACATGACAAATAGAGAGGCTGAATCTCCCTAGAGGAGAAACAGACAACAATAACAAAAACTGACAAAAGTTTTACTTCGCCCCTACTCTAATGGGAAAAAAAAAAGGTTTTGGTTTTACAAAAACTTAAATAGTTATGAGCATATGTGCTTTCTGTCCAAAATTACTTTCATTTCAGTGGAAAAATAAGTGGTTAAAGTGTATATAAATCCCAAACTATTTTTTCTTTTACAGTAGGGAAGGGTTAAACCCCCAGTGAGGTTATATTTTTGCCTGGGTCCCACTGGAGCGTGGTAAATTCCTTTAACTTCCTGTCCTCGTGACACATTAGGAAATGTAAGAAAATTCCCATCTTAGACATTTCTTACAGAAACAGGTGACCCCGTTAGAAGATTTTCCCTCTCCTTTTGCTCTGGTGACAACTCAAAATTGTTGGATTTCTATTCACTTTTAAGTCCTGTGACTACGGTCACCAGGACAAATAGAGGGGTGAATCTTCCCAGCGGACACCCAGACAGCAGTAACAATTTGACAATGAGACTCTATCCACAAGTAAAAAAAATTCCCTTGACACACACTTGATCTGTATTTTGTTTCTACAGTTGAAATAGATCTACAGAAAAAAAGCACTGTGTTCATGCAACAGTTACACAACCCCCCTCCTCCACAGTGCAATACTAGATAGATGCCTAGTTTGTTGACATCTTGGTCTTGTCAGTTGCCCAGTGCCAAACTAGAAAAGGAATTTGCATTGAGTACAAATCTCAGGACAGATCTGGAGCTAGGGGTTCTTGTAAATCTGGTTGCCACAATACAAAAAAAGTGTATGTTCATAAATAGCACCCACCTAAACCACTGTATGTTGTGACTTGACTTTTCTTCTAAAATTGTGCACCTTCGTTGTAACGTGCCGAGTGTAGAAACTCAATAGCTATCTGAATTATGAATTGTTCTAAACTGGGTTAGCAGGTTAATGTGCTATACTAAGCTAACCTTAGTCATTCATGATAAGTCACTATTCAACGCAGTACATTTTGATTGGTTATTTGGTTCTATTTCAGTTTTAACATGCAGTGTCTCAAAGTAAAGCAATCAAGAGGAAATTCAATGCTATGCTATACAGTAAGTCTTAGAATTCCATAAGGTTAATTACAACACGTTCCACTTGGTCACATGTGGCCTTACCTTCTTTATGAGTGCAGCTGGTGGCAGTTAGATCTCACACTCTTTAATTCCATTCAACTTGTCTTGGAAGAAATCAGGGCAAAGTGACAGACCACAAGTCAGTGCATATCCCTAGATCCATGAACTGTCAAGCAAGGGTCTGTATAGCAAACACGGACCCAAGATCTGCTCTTCCCCCAGGAATCCTCAGCTCAGGTTACAGTCAGGATAAATATAGCTGCTGACTCTCTGCCCTCTGTCTCAAATTCTAGCCTTTCACGGTAATTAACCACTCGTCTTCCAGACTGAGGTGCTCAGCTAATTAGTACGCAGGTAATTAGTACCATAATACTATCATTCGAAGAAAAAAAATTCAGTTGAAATTATTATATTATTCCCTTGTTGTAATACTATAGGAATTTGAAACTGAATTTTGTTAATGGCTGTTACAGGGGAGAATTGCCTTTGCTTCGGCCAATCTTATTCCATCATTCTTTTTTCCAGGTTGGAATTCACCATTACACTATGCTTTTCACTTTTAAATAAATGATTGTCATTTCAGCCAAACACTTGATTCTGTTTAGTTTAGGATTAAGTGGGGTCATGTTTTTATAGTTGTCCGAGGCACCATTGGTAGAGATTTCCCTTCACTTCCTGTGCTGATGCCAACATTCTGACCTGGAAAGGAAGTGAAAGGCTGATAGCGGTTCTTGACCCACTCTAACAAAAAAATGGTTACCATGTTATTGCTATGCCCGTAAGCCCTGGTTCACACCTAGGCGGCATCTTTTTTGGGTGTTTCTACGCGCGTTAGCAGCATGTGGTTATTTGCGTGTTGTGCACATTTGTATCCACGGTTTAACGCGTGTACATGAAGACGCACATTTTGATTGGCAGCTCATAAACCATTGTGGGCAATGGAGGAACACGCGTATAAGCATGCAAAAATGCTCACGAAAATGTGTAACATGCTTTTGTTGTGCGTTTTTGGCCATTTCCAATAAAGTTTATGGGTAGGAAAAGCACTTTTAACTGCCCAAAGAAGCACCTGTATCTTTTCAGGCATCTGGTGTTTTCCTGCTAGACATTTTTCTGCTCAGGTGTGACCCAGGGACATTGAAAATCATGGGATTTCTTGTGTTGTAATATATACTGCGGGGTGGGAAGGTTTGAAATATATATATATAAATTATCAATAAAGCTTTGATTTGTTTATAATGGAGGGTCCCCTATTAATTTGTTAACAAAAACGATTTTTCCCCGAAAAAGGGGATCCCACCACTGTTTCAAAATGTTTTGACCATACACTTTATATTAGTTGTAGAAAATTATTTATTAAATATATATTTAAAATTGCACATATATAAAAAAATCCATATAAAAAACCATCAACAAACATATAAGTGGCTGCATACGGCTGATAAATAAGAAACAATGCGTGTGGATAAACATTGGTTAGAGGGCACACTCTGAAAAACTCCACTTTATGAAGATATAAGAATTGGATTCCCAAAGATTGGAAAGGAGATGTCAGATGCAACATTGGCAACAAACTGTTTGAGATTAACTCCATTACAAAGACTAGAGGCCACCACCTAAAGTTGGTGGAGAAAAAATTCCAGCACAACGGGCGAAGAGGGTTCTTTACAGTAAGAGCGGTTAAGGTCTGGAACTCACTGCCATCGGCAGTGATTTCAGCCAAGAGTGTAGATTTGTTCAAGAAACGTTTGGACAATTTCTTGAGGGACCGTAATATCCAGGGATACCAGTATCCCTAAGAATGAGATGATGCGTGGACCTATATGAGTTGGACTTGATGGACGTATGTCTGAATTCAACCCCAAATACTATGTAACTATGTAAAAAAGATATTAGCGGGTCAGTTGCTCCAATGGAGATTGAAATCCTGCTGAGAAATGCTGTTTTTCTCCTGAAATGGAGATTATAGCATCAGGATGGTTAGCTTGTCCAGGATAACGAATATCTGTATAAGGTGCAGTAGGTTCAGGAGATAATAACTCTATCTCTGTTCTTCTGTTTGCTACATAAGCAGGCCTTTACTGAACAGCTGTTTCGATTTGTTTCCAGGTTGTGCTTCAATCCAAAGAGAGCTCCTATGTGGCTGGATCCAATAGTATATAAATGTGAATGTAACCTGAAAATTGGCAAAGGAAATAATTTCTCCAACTCTGAAACTCTGTGATATCTCCAATCAAGTCCTCTGGTTGTTTGTTAGACATGAAGGAGTCAGGGCGGCCTCGGCCGTAGCAGTCACACACAAAACACCTAGCCCACACCTATAATGCGTTTCACCCCCCACTGGGGCTTCGTCAGAAGGGCGTTGTTAGGCAAGGGCTTTAATCCTCCTATTTAAGTGTTTGACATAATTACTTTAATTGAAGACAGGTGAACATAAAAAAACGAACAAAAAAAACTAATTTTCCTGTGTGTGTCCCCACAGTACAAAATTTCATAGACAGGAAGTGTGGTCAGTATCATAATTAGTAAAAAAAATGTTTTATTTAAAATGTCTCTGACTGTTTGGTGCTGGTTATTATAAGTAAGAATAAGTCTTAAAGGGTCTTCTTGTTTGTTTTTATTTGTATTTTTATTTCTTGTCCCATTTGATGCATAGTTTGTTTTAGTTCTTTTTGCAGGACCTTGTCCGGATAAGCTTTTTGCAGGACCTTGTCCGGATAACCTCTCTGTCTTAGTCGCCATCTTAAATTTTTTGCCTCTGTTTCAAAATCTTTGTCTAGACTACAATTCCTCCTTACCCTCAAGTATTGCCCATAAGGAATACTCTTCTTTAAATTTTCAGGATGAGCACTGCTGGCTTCCAATAATGAATTCCCAGCAGTGCTTTTCTTGTATAGTTTGGTGTATAGTTTGCCTGCAGCATTCTTACAGATGAGTATATCTAAAAAGGGTAACTGTGATTCATTCATCTCCATGGTAAATTTGAGGTTTAGTTCATTGAAGTTCAAGACCTCAACAAAATCTCTCAAAAGTCTTTTGCCCCCAGTCCAGAGGATGAAAATATCGTCTATGTACCTGTGCCATGATAAAATGTGGCACAGGTACATGCACAAATCATCCCTGGACCAAATTTCCTCCTCCCATACCCCCAGGTACAGGTTGGCATAGGAGGGAGCACAACGTGTTCCCATAGCTGTGCCCTGTACCTGGAGGTAGAGGATGTCATCAAAGGAAAAGGTGTTATGAGTAAGGATGAATTGTAGTAATTGGATCAGAAAAACACTATGGTTATATTCTGACATTTCCAAAGAGGCCAGTACTTTTTTTATTACATCCAATCCTTTTGAATGGGGTATGCTTGAATATAAAGCCTCAACATCCAATCCTAAACAGGAGAGTGCCCTCCGGAATCTCAAGGTCTTTAATTTGGGAAATTAGATGGGGAGTGTCTCTTACATAAGAAGTAAGAGCTTCCACATGTGGACGTAAAAAGTAGTCCACATATATACTAGCATTCTCGGTCAAAGCACCACAACTGGATATTATTGGGCGACCAGGTGGCTCCAATAAATTTTTGTGTACTTTAGGCAGAGCATATATAACCGGAATTCTAGGATGTTGAATTTTTAAGAACTTGCCAGTATCTTTATCTATAATATTTTTATCTAATGCATCATCTATAATTTGGAAAAGTTTAAAGTGGTGATCCTTAAGCGCAACTCTTTTTATAGGCTGGTACCAATGTCGATTATTCAGGATTTTCATGATCATTTCTGTATAGAATAGATTGGTCATTATGACTATATTTCCCCCTTTATCAGCTGGTTTCAAGATAATTTCTTTATTCTGTTGGAGATCTATTAATGCTTTTCTTTGGTTACATGTTAAGTTATCATTTTTTACTTTTTGGGCTAACTTCTCTGTAATATCTTCGCTTACCCTTTTTACGAAGTTCCAGATGTTAATGTTTTGTGATAAAGGGGGAAAGGTAGTTGATTTAGATTTAAATTTAAATTGGGAGACTCTAGGGGGTATATGTCCCTCCTCAGACTCTTCTTCTTCTTCCTCTGAGATATGTCCCTCAGACCACAGATCTTGGAGGTCTCGCAAAGCCTGGTAGTGCTTCCTCGAGAAGTCCTTCCAATCCTTTATGATCCCTCCCAGAGGTTGGCTGGTTTTATCATGAATTTGTTTAAGCAGTAATTTTCTAGCAAAGAGATTTACATATTTGATAATATCAAACTTAGCTGGAGGGGTTTCAGGACAAAAGGTCAAGCCTTTGGATATCAGGTCTAATTGATCCTTAGAGAAGGAAAACGAGGTTAAGTTAACAATTTGCAGATCATTTATTGGGGGCGTTTTATCATGTATTGGTCCCACATAGTTCTTCTCGTTAGTGGATTCGGAAGGTTTTCTGTTGGTACGGGCCCCTCTTTTACCCCTCTGTCTGTATTCGGGCCTGTTTTGTGAGGGATCAACGATGTTCCTGCGGGATTGTCTAAAAAATCTTTGTCCACTCCTGTTGCTCCCCTTCATCATTCAACATATCAGAGGGTGCAAAATCTGTATGTCCTCGGTCAGTTTGTCTATTAGGGTATCTCCGATTCAGTCCAATATTTGTATTCCTCGGGGCTTTACCTTTGTATCTCTGTCTTTGTGATCGTGTATTATATCCTTTAAAGGACACAGTACTTGAATCGTCTGCCGAGGACAAACCTGATTCAGTTCCCTCTGATAATGTTTCACCTTTGTCTTTCTGGGTTGTCTTGTATAGATTAAAATGGGGTTTCTTATATTCCCATCTGTTCCCTTTGTTTAGTTGTTCCCATCTATATGCCCTATCGTTGGCAAAGGCATCTTTGTCTCTTTCAAACTTGTGTTCTTTTTTTCCACTAATTCCCTATCATAGGATTCTATTTGTTGTTCAAGAGTTACCATTGAGCATTCAAATTCTGCTGATTGTTTATAGTTTTCAAGTTCTTGCACAGAGGTCTGAATTAGGTCATTGACCAGCTTCAATTCTTTATCGTAGTATTCGATTAACATGGTCAGCATGTTCCTGCTGCAAATATTAAAGTTGTATTCCCATTTTTTCTTAAATTCCTCTGAGATGATTTTTATGTTTGGGAAGACCTGTAATCTTAGACCCTGTGGGCACATATCTTGTTCTATGTATCTTTCCAGATACAACTTTTAACTGTTGGGCAGTTAAAAGTAGACATGAGCACTGCCAAAAAATTCGTTTAGTTTCGTTTCGCTTTAAATTCGTATTTGTGTTATTTCATTTTTCGGGTGTGAAAGTCAATTCGGATTCGGAATTCGGATTCGGACGAAATTCGGTAGCGGTAGTTCGAACGCTCGTTTCGTTTATTCGTTTCTTATTCGTTTTGTTCGTTCGTTTGCAGCAAAGTGACATTTGAGGGGGAAAAAATGTTTTTCTCCTTCTCTAATGTCACTTTGCTCCAACGAACGAAACGAATAAGAAACTAATAAGAACCGAAAACGAAACGAACGTTCGAACTACCGCTACCGAATTTCGGAAATGGAAATTCGGATTCGTTTGCATTCGTTATGTCTGTAATTCGGAATTTGGATACATCCGAATGTCCGAATTTCCGAAAATTCGTCCGAATTTCGATTCGGAACGAAACGCACATGTCTAGTTAAAAGCACTTTTCGAACTGCTCAAAAACTCCTAGGTGTGAACCAGTGCTAATAGATTTTCCCCAGTGCCACTGACAGCACTACAAAATTTCACAGAGGTTCTTTTACTTGCCCTACGTAAAAGTTTTGTTTGCAGTTCCACCTTAAAAAACAAATGTTGCCTACCCACCTTCATGAAAACTAATAAATTGATCCACCAGGCATAAAGACTGATATCCCTATAGCAAGAGTGCTGGCTCTGTGCTATGATGATTTCAGCTGTATGCCTTTGAGAATTTGAGCAATAAACCAGAAAGGGACAAAACAAATGGTGCTGATAAGTCGTGGGAGTGTGTATGTGTGTCATGTACAACTTACCTTACATGCATTGCTGTAATGTTTGATACGGATCAGTGAATGAATTAACCAGAGCACAACAACTAAGAGAAATCTGCAAGAATTTAAATTCTAATATTATATTGTGTCCCAAATACAGGAACCCACAGTTCATTGATGATCATTGCTCTGAAAAGGGAAAAAGATGATACTCCAGGATTTATTTTTTACTTTTCATTAAATTAAATCAACAATAGAGATAAGTGGGGTTTTAAATGCACCAAATGACACATCCAAACAATAACCTTGGATCAAAAAATAACTTTATTACTAATCTGGTTACAAATAGAAGAATGTCTTCTATTTGTAACCAGATTAGTAATAAAGTAATTTTTTGATACAAAGTTATTGTTTGGATGTGTCATTTGGTGCCTTTAAAACCCCACTTATCTCTATTGTTGCTTTTAATTATCTTAGAGGTGTGGCACTAGTTCCTCATGTCTCATTCACAACTTGTTGTTTCTTACTTTTCATTAATAAATTCTAAAACAACTCCAGAAACTATGATGAAGTTATCACTGAAACTACACTGATGAAGGTAGAATGCTCAAATGACATTCTACAGAATCCTTTTTAAATAAGGTACATCAGGCATTTTCACAGTGCTTACAGGAATGCCTGCAACACCTCGTCAAATGATTCTGTACTTTGTGTAGATTTTATGCCGATTATAACTTAGATTATGTGGAGTGGGTTGTTCAGGAGGCAGAGGGAATCACAGCCATTGCTGTGCAAAACATCACTCCATATTCACCAATGTCCTTTACTCCAGTGCATGGACAAGCGTCTTTATTCAACAACCAGTGGGGCAGGCAGGTAAAGATGTCCCAGACTCCTGTTCAGATGTAAAGAACATCAAGCAAGGCCCTTATGCAGTGCTCTACTCTCCTATTATATCAAAATTGCCATTTCTGATAACCAAAAGATCTACCCCTCGAATGCCTGCACTCAATATTGAATTTGATGTATATTTGAGTGGTAAAGTGCAATGGGGCAACTGTACATCCAACCGATACCTCATTCTGAGGTTTAAGGGCCCATTTACACTGTTATAGTCTGGGGCATTGTATTAGTATGGAAGAGCCTGGGGCCATGCTAAAATGAATTATGTATTTGAAAGTCAGAATTCTGAGTTTGAAAGTCAGAATTCTGAGATCAAAGTCAGAATTCATAGTTTGAAACTCAGAATGTTAAATACAGAATTCTGACTTTCAAACTCAGAATTCTGACTTTTAAACATAGAATTCGGACTTTAAAAGTCAGAATTTTGTTTCAGATATTTTTTAGCATGGCCCCATGGCTCTTCCATACATTAGCACTGGCATTCAACTAGACCACAGTAAAAATATGACCATTGTTTGCTACACAGACATGCAACAAAAGTGCATTACCTTGTCTTGGGGTGCACTGCAACGCAGGTGCACTAGGGTGTCATTATGTATGAGTTCACCCCTCTCTATTTGTCCTGCTTACCAATGTCACTTGGACAGAAAATTTTGGGAAATTTAAAATTCCCACCATATGAAGAAATTAGTGAAAATCCTCCAATTGGGATACTAGATTCTATAACATAAGATGGGAATTCTGTTTCTTTTAGGGGGGTTTACCCTTTTTTCTGTGCCACTATGACAAGAAGTAAAGGGACATCTCCCCATTGGGACACAGGCAGCAAAAAACCCCCCACAAAAAAACCCAATAAAATAAAACACTTGACAGGTTTTGCCTTTACCTAAGCTTTAATACATATTAGTGGCATTGATGCCCATCACTTCTTTGAGGAAGTTCAGTCAAGTCTACAAAACACCTATGTGAATGTCACTCTGAAGTAAAACCACTTTGAGTTTCACAGCATTACCACAAGCCATACTCCTATACCACAATTTTTGGTCCAAGTGTCTTTTTTCATCATCATTACTTGCAGATAATTCCAGTAAAGATTCACTCTAGATAAAAAGGTGATGACTGCTCAACAAGGTTAGAAAAGAGGGAATTGAAATAAACACATTACAATTACCTCTTGCAGTCCTCCGAATGTATGTCCTAGATTTCTTCTGTAAGTCACAGACCCATTCCAACAAGTATGCAGATTACTATGACTCTTAGTTGGTGCTTTGACTAATCTGATATAATTACCTTTTTCAGGTTATTGACTATATAATATTTCAGCTTTTGGGTCTGCAGAATCACCAGGTAAAATTATATTTTATAGGGAGGTCAACAATGGCAGAATTAATTTCTTTGAGGAAAGGTAATGTTTATGACATAAATACCAAGCTGTTTTATTTGACTAGTGTGCTGTTTCATGGGGAATCATGATCAAGTGTAACTCCCATCATCTTTTGGTGAGATTAGCAACTCAGTCTTCTATTGTCCTTCTCTGCAGCATTGCCATTTTGTTATTTCTCCAGAAGTGAAAATCACCTGTTGCTATATTTTATTAACATTTTGCCACATAGGCATAGAACTGGAGCGAATTTCCCACACATACATTAGTGATCTCCTGGGCTTTTCTGGGGTTGTGAAAGACCTGGGGCACCCTGAGGAAAGGGGAGGGAGCATAATTAAATAGCACTTGAGGTTAAATGGAAAGGACCCTACATGCTGTATACACACACACACACACACACACACATTTAACACATTGTACCCACCAAATTCTCTCTATTTACTGTGCGAGAGTATCACAGATACATATAAACCTTAGAACAATCATTTTTTAATAATTAAACCCTTCCACTACATATGCTTTTCTGCATATGTTTTTGGACATAGAGCTAATACAACATGACTCACAGCAGCAGGACCTGTGGCTTTGCAAGGAATTCCACATAACAGTTATGTCAGATTTCATGGACCCAGGGCACCAAGCAGGAAACCTGGGGCATGTGGCCCAGGTGCCCAGGCGTAGTGATGCCTCAATTATATCATACATTTGTCAGCAACATCTATGAAAATGTCACATCAATTTTGTTTCTGTATTTGAAATGCACTTAGTGAAATGTTGACTCTATCTTTTCAGAAGCCTTCTGGACATACTGTTTTCATCACTGACTGGCCTTCTATAGTTCATAGAAAATTACCTTCATCAGCCTTAAAAATTAAGTAAGGCAGTGCTGCAGGGAAAAATGGTGGCCCCACTGACGACCTGTACATCTTAACAAAAAGCTTGTTTTCACGCAATCATGTTGTCCCTTTGGTTCTGACCTGGAACAGATATGCAGATCAGGACTCCTGATCCTTCACAGACATTTCACTTCTCTGCAACTCTTCTTGGTCACTGACTCAAGCTTTTTCAGTCAGAACTTAAGCAGCTAGCATTTTCAGAAGCAAGTCAACAATGTCACCTTGAGTACTCATCACAATTGGTTTAGTAAATGCAGGGCCGTCTTTAATATTAATTGGGTCCTGGGCAAGATTTTGCTTAAGGACACCAACAACCCTCCCACCTCCATCACCTGCACCCTCCCCCCGCCCCCAATTCCCAACCCAGACCCTTATATCTACCTACATCACCTTACCTCCGCAAGAAACGAAATATATATAAGGCTCAATGTAATAACGCAATGGACTCGGTACTCTGCAACGCAATGAACTCGGGACTCCGCAAAGCAATGGACTCTGCAATGCAATGGACTCTGCTACGCAATGGAGTCGGGACTCTGCATCGCAATGGACTCGGGACTCTGAATGTAATGGACCCGGGACTCTGCAATGCAATAAATGCAGGACTCTGTAATGTAATAAACAGGACTCTGCAAAACAATACACTTAACCAGACAACCAGCATCGTCCTACCCTCCCCCCATGCCTGCGCTCCCCTTTACATGCCCAGCAACATCATCATTATCTGCCGGCCAGGCGCTCCGCTCTCTGGAGCTACAGACGACAGGCAGAGAAGAGCACAGCTCCGACCCTCCCAGCATGTACCAGCAACTTCATCGTCCTCTGTTCCGTTCGCTTGGCTGCTCTTCTCGATCACTTGCCAATTACTGTCGGCCCTGGCTGTCAACATGCCGGCAGTCCCCCAGCCCGGTCCGCCCTTGCTACCAGCGGCACTGCTGGTTATATAGGAAGGTGAAGGGAGGGGCAGAGTGATTAGGCATGCCCAGAAGAGTAGAGGTCTGTGATGTGCAAGGAGGGAGGGAATGGTGCTAGGGAATAGACTTTCTGAAGAAGTCAAATTTGCAAGCAAGTTCAGAGGTATTAGCAAATCAATAAAAATAATGTATGGAAAAGAAAAAAAATCTTACTCCAACTCCAGCATTTTACATACTTGATTTGCTCTGCTTATGCCTGCTATTTTTAAAGTTAGTGACAGGGTCTCTAATGACTTTGGAATTCATAAAACCAATCCCTGAACATGATAGCATGGGAAATATAGTTTGCATAAGTTGAGTTGTGCAAGGGACATTTTCAATTGCACTTTATAAAGACTAGCTTTATTGTTTACAACTTAGCAGAATGTGAGGACATTTGTGGATGAAAATCTTTATGGACCTTTGTTTATAGACATTTTTTATTCCTATCAAACTAGGTCAAAATAAAAAAAGGATATACTGTATATGATGTAGACTAACACTGTCCATAGCATTAAAGGAGAACTATGGGGTTAGGGCTTTTCCCCATAGTTCTCCTTAGGGTAACGGGAGAACACAAACTAGCGTCCTCCCGTCATCCTAAGCTTAGTATACCGCGAGCTACAGCTCGTGGTATACTGAGATGTCTCAGTATAGCTCGCGGTATACCATAGCTCGCGGTATACTGAGACACCGCAGCTGAAGCGGATCCCTACAATTATGTCTGGATCCGCCCAGCTGCGTGAGTGACAGCTGGCTCTGCCTATCTAGAGGCAGAGCCAGCTGTACCGGCCCCCTCCCCCGTCCATTCCGCTAGTCAGCGCTGGAGGATCGGAGGGGGGAACCCAGCCGGCAGAACTTCTGTTTTGCAGCAGACTGCCTTGTCTCAGGAATGGATATATGGTGTCTGTGTGCAGGTTTGCAACCTGAGCCAGCACTACAGGAAGAAGCACTCAGCTGCAAAGGGAAGTTCTCCCCAAGTATGAGAAGACATGAGGATTTAAGAGGAAGAGCAGCAAAGAGAAGGGAAACTACAATGGATTACAGTAAGGCACACATTACAGTATTGGGTTATGTTAAACAATCTGAGGGTTTAATGTCACTTTAAGCTGACAGCTTTTTCTCCATTCAGAGCGGATTGTAACAGGTTACACATAAGGGAAACCTCCGCACTGTGCAACCTGTCATGGACGGAGCGATGCCTGTTAATTACAGGTGGCGATGGATCCGACTTTTAATAGCTAAGTTAGGTTACACAGCAGCGGGCTTTCACACTGCTCGTGTAACCTAACTTAGGGGGAAGGCAAGAGCTGCAACAGCCTCTACTCTATATTAGAGGCTTGAGCTCTGTGGATGGTTTGGACCAATGGCAAAGCGTCATTGGTCCAAGCTGTCCAATAAAAAAAAAAACGAAAAAAACCGACTGAGGACATTGATCTCGCTGCCTCACCAGTGACAAGCACGTGAGGGACAAGGAGGCTCCTCCCTGTCTCCTCCCTTCCTCCTCCACACATAGCTTGGTGACCGGGTTTGGGCTTCGGTGGGATGGGCGGGGCTCCGGTGGGCGGGGCATGGGGCATGTTGGGGGCGGAGCTGGGGAATGCTTCACCCGGCACGGAAGGTACCGCATGTCAATGGTCACTAGTATTGTTTAACGTTTTCCTGCAGCTGATCTTTTCCCTATTACTGCCTTATTCTGCACTTTGTCTCTGTGTGGAGGTGATCATTTTGGTAGATGCAGGACTTCACTTGCTCATTTTTGTATTTTTACCATAGCTGGAGTGCTGAGGTTGCCTTCCCGTGGCCTGCACATGAGGCTGCACATATGCAACATGGGCACATGTCTGTGCTGAGGCCATGGCATATATTCAACAGGTGATTACTGCACACCAATCAGAGACTTCTGCTTGCAGTATTATATATTATATTACTCCTTCATCATCATGAGGTGAAGAACCACTGTCATCAATTTGCCTCCACCGTGCTCCATGATAGCTCAACCCCATGCTGTTTACTGGCCACTTAAGATGAGTCCGCTGTCGCTGCTAACTAATGCTGTGCTCTATGACTGTTCTTCCCATGCTGCACCCTGACACATGATAATAAATGGAGGTCTACACCACAAGTCTATAAATATGTCATTGCACTGACCCAGCCTTTGTACACAAACCTGCCACAGCATTTAATTTAGGAATACACCGAAGGATCATCAGTACTGTTTATAAGCAGCTGATAGTGATTTTTCAGAGGGATTTTTTCCACAGGAAAAAAATAAAAATCCTAAAGAAGAATTGCTACACCTATCAATACATATTAGAAAACCTTTCCTGGATATCTTCTTTAGTCATGATCTGGATGTCATTTAAAGGTAATTGCTGCCATCTAGTGACTATGATTGTTATTTTCTTGTTTGATACCACTTTCCCTCTATTTGTATAGCATCATTTTTGAATTACAGAGTTACTAATACACTTTTATGTAGCTGTAGCACATGTGTATGTGTATTTAAACATCTGAAGGTGAAAGAACGGTGCAAAATCAGATCAGAAATGTAAGGACTTCAATTGGCAAATGCAACGTGCTTGAAATCATTTAGAAGTACTTGTAGTTTCAGACGACTTGCAGTTGAACCTGTTTGACTTGTATTTGACCTATTTCATCTACTTTAGTATGGATTTGTATGTGGAGAGAAGTTCTGAAGCGAACAAATGTTATATATAGTTCATGGGGTCAGAGTTACCAGTACAGACAGAGGCATAACTAGAAACCTCAGGGCCCCAGTGTAAGAAACCATGAAGGGCCCCCCCACTCCACCCCCATAAAAACGTTTTGGTGCCTTGGCAGTTACTGGGGTAGTGCATGTGTGTAGTCCCAGGAGGCAGGGCCACCAGTTGAAATCATGGGACCGCATACAGGTTGGGCTGTGCAGATTCATTATTATTATTATTATTATTATTAATAATAATTTTTATTCATTTTATTATTTTTTAGCACGTTTTTATTTTATTGTCTGTTACTTTTTATTAATGTTTATATTTTTTTCCATTTTTATTTATTTTATTATTTTTTAACTACTTTTATGTTTTATTATTTTTGACTTTTTATCAATTTATAATTTTCTTCTTCCATTTTTATTAAAAACATTTTCTACCTTTTAAATGTTTTAAAATACATTATTTATTTAAGAGCGCATAGGATATACAATCAGATGCATTGAATTGCAGAAATAGAAAAACAAAAACATCCAACCAACAACTTGGCAGCGGATGCAACCACCGCACCCGGAGATACTAGACAGGCATCTGTTATATCTTCGGTGATAAAATGTCCGTGAGATAAGAGCGTTTGTTCAACCTTCGAGGGTGGACATCCCCGCTGCCACCTGTTACATACAATAGAATCCTGAGTTTTTCGCTTAGAGCAGCGCGGCTAATAAAGCCTAACGCCAACAGACAGGATCCAGGAGGGGGAGGAGGGGACAGGAGGAGGAGAGGGAGCGGGAAGATACGGGAAGAAGTAAGAGCAGAGAAGAGGAAAAGGCCACCTTGGGAGCCTCACCCCAGGAGACCCAGATACTCCAGAGAGGAGGTGAACTCATCCCACCAGAACCAGGTAGAGCAGAACCGGGCCACCAACCCCCTGAGAAAACTGGTGAGGTCTTCCATCTGCCTGATGTCTCGGATCATGCTAAACCATAGCTGGATGGTGGGAGGAGAGACCTGTTTCCAAAGAGCCGGAATACATGCACATGCTGCATTGACAAGGTGAGGGCTCGAGTTATTATGGAGCAGAAAAAATGAGGGGGCCTTGGGAATCTGTGAGTCTCTAAACCACTGAGTTATGGAGGGGACCTGGGACCAGAACTCTACGTTTTTATTTGATTATTTTTTACATTTGATCAATTTTTTATTTTTTTTTCTATTTTTATTTATTTTATTTTTTACTTTTTGTTCCTTAACTTTATTGCTATCACACAGGGAATAACAAGCCCCTGTGTGATAGCATTCGGAGGTGACAGGCTCTCTTTATGGTCCTGCCCTCCAATACAGAAGATAGAGCACACGTTTGCTCTATCTTCTGTACAGCTCAGGTTGTGACAGCTGACATAGGAGCGCTGCGAGTACAGTGGTCTTGTGTCACTGATCATGGAGCAGAGTTCTGCATGCAAGTGATCTGGGCGGCTGTATAGCCATTGAACTCACTCGTACAAAATGGCTTCTCTGCTTTACATTTAGCCCTGCTTGCCCGAAGCAGGGCTTAATGTAGAGGAAAAATCCCGCCCGGTGCCCCTTCCAACTGCGCCCCCCCCCCAAGTGGTGGCTTGCAAGGCCCGGTTGCATATGCGACTGCTGTGACCCTGGTAGTTCCACAACATATATTAACGACAATAACATTAAGTCAGTTTGTCTTCAGCACAAAATAAACAAGACAATGTCTCACCAACTACAGTTTATTTGGTTTTGTTTTGAGGTAGATGTAATAGCAATTATTGGTGGTGTTGATGGTGATGAAGAGCCTCAGTGGGTATATATGACAGGCATACAGCATAGTGGACATAGAAAGACAAATAATGAGATTGGTGAGCAGGGACAACCTCCACTGAAATGTGTTAATTCTTAGCATTTCAGTAATTTGAGTACATAGTTGGGGATTTATGATATTTTTACACTTAGGCCCCATTCACACCAGGGCAGTTTGGCCGCGCGGATCCGCCGACATGAACAATCCCATACATTGCTATGGGAACTGTTCATGCAACCGAGGGCTCAGCGCGATCTGAACCACCCCCCTCCCAAATTGCTCCCTGACCCTTTTTTGCCGCGCTGATCAGTGCGGTTTCCATACAGCTTTCAATGGAACCACCCTGATCAGCGTGGTCTTTGAATCGCGTTTCAAAACTCCCAAAACCTCCCTTTTGAAATCAGCATGGAAACTGCGCTGATCCGCAGCCGCCCTGGTGTGAATGGGCTGTTAGTCTTTAGATCAACCCTTGTGCGTGCACTATTTTTTGCTATTGCTCCATTGTGGGCAGGAGGAGTGTCTGCCATGCCATTGACATTAATGGCACCGCCACACCCCCTCCAACCCCAGAAAGCTGGGAGGCTTGCTCTATGCGACCCAGTGTGTTCCAGCCACTAACCGTGCTGGTATGCACTGGATAGAGTGTAAACAAGCCCTCAGTTATGTGATCCATTGCGTTCCGGCCAGTAACCATGCCGGACTGGACTGGAGATAGTGTGAACCGGCCCTGAATACTGATCCTTCTAATTTAACTTTATGATCAATTCACTATAAAGTGGCTGATGCAATCAAGCCTTTAACATTGATGTTAAACCTGAACAAACTAGTTTGACCCTTTGCCTAGATCAGCTCTGCTTTCTTCTAAGATGGCATCTATTAAGACCTATTTTAAGATCTGCTCTGCGCACCGTCAAGACGTATAACCGTGTCTCTAAATTTAGAAGAGCCAGAACAATTAGATTGCTGGGTTCTGCTGATGCGCTGATTCTAAGGTTTCAGATTTCTCTAATATGACAACTATTCATTTGTTTGACTTGGAATTTATACAAGATGTTACCTTTTGCCGTAAAGCTTCAAAGAATGAACCAGTAGAGATGTAAAGAATGAACCATTCATTTGCTGATATTAGGACTTTAAGGTAACTTTCTAGGAGCACATGCAATGACTCAATCAAGTCAATGCATCGTCTCCGGAAACCAAGTTGTTACATCAGCTAGTTCATTCTTTAAGGTGCCTATACACCAGCCGATTTTCGTACGATAATCGCGGTGATCCCGCGATCGTACGATAATCGGCAGGTGTATAGGCACCTTAAAGAAGAAGGTAGCTGGTCGCACGTCTTTTGTCTTCCGAGCACGCTGGAAAACCTGCCAAAAATCATAAGATTTTCGGCTGGTTAGTGGTGTGCTCGGAAGACAAGTGCCAAACGGGCCGGTGTGCGCAAGAGCACACTGCCCGCTCAGCATTGGAATCATCGGAAACCCTCCCCTCAGCGGGGAGGGCTTGCGATGATCGCAAGTACGATCTGCCTGTCCAAAATGGCCAGATTGTACGATATTTTATTTACCTTACAACCATCACACAACGAAAGTCGTGCGATGGTTGTAAGGTGGTATGGCCAGCTTTAGAGTCAATGGGGGTGATTTACTAACCTAAACACACACACACGCACTAGGTGCGTGTGATTTTCACACTGAAAAACGTATTTATCAACCAAAAAGTCTCTAAAAGCATATTTCCACTAATGCCATATATGGAAAAATCATGCACATGATGCATATATAATGCTGCTTCACAGTTTAGACAAAAATGGTTAGCTCATGCATTTACATTCCTGCATTCATCAACGCAAGCAACACAACATAGAGCTAATTTACACAACATCACCTTGCAATTCATGCAAGGCTTTGCACAACACACCTGCTGGGTGTGTACACACTACAAAGGTGTTAAGATTCCACCCATAGATCATGCTGGGAGGGAACACACTACAGAGGTGTATACATGTTAGTGGTGTGTTTATAAGGTTAGTAAATCAACCCCAATTTCTCAAAATTCAAGCTCAGGACGTGTGTAACAATTTACTTCTATTTCCATTTAGTGGTCAAACATTGCAGAAGATTTAAGCTTTAAGAATTGTAATGCCAGACTTGTTGTTAGCTTCTGTTCCATCTTATACTCATCTGACATAATGTGATCCTCTTCTACATAATGTTTTAGAATTGGCTCTGCAAGGTAGGAATGATTTGGTCTGTTGCCTACTTTTACCTCCCCTGTTTAAAATTCTCATCCTGTCCATAACTTCTATTTTGTAGCTCTTTATAGTTTTGTTATGTTTAATCCATGGGTGTCAACTTCCTTCAGTTTCAAACCCTAGTTCTTGCCCAGAGTTATTTTTTTAAGGTAAAAATTACCTGAATTTGTCCTGATATTAGCTCCTTGTAATGCCCTTCTTGCCCAAAGGATAAAGTTCTCAAAATATCACCCTAGCCATCCCCTCCGCTCCTCCCAAGACCTTCAGCTTTCCAGCTCCTTTGTCAACTCCTCCCATGCTCGCCTCCAGGACTTGTCTAGAGTCTCTCCCATCTTCTGGATCTCTTTACCCCAACCTGTCCATCTATCTCCCACCTTGACTGCCTTTAGGCGATCCCTAAAGACTCATCTCTTCAGGGAAGCCTATCCCACCTCAACCTAACCACTGAACCATCACGTTCTCAAACAATTCATCCCCATACGGCTACCTCCTCATGTATCACTTGCCCCTCCCTTTTAGATTGTAAGCCCTCACAGACAGGGCCCTCCTTACCATCTTGTCTTGAATTGTATTGTAATTGTAATGTCTACCTTATATTGTAAAGCGCTGAGCAAACTGTTGGCGCTATATAAATCCTGTATAATCATAATAATAATAATGATGAAGTATATTTATTTTAACTGTGTATTAGGTTGTTTGCCTGGAGATAAGCTTTAAGTTTAGTTTATGTTAAATTTATATTGATACCTGTTTTGGATTACTCCCATGCAATAGATTGAATGTAGCAGACACTGTGACATTTTGTACAAATATGTTTATTAATAGATCAATCAAAGAATAGAAAAGAAACATTATTTTGTTATGCACCATAAGATGTGATTTCCAGAATGTACAAACAATACACAGATTTTATGGCAAAAACCTGTATTACTGTGTTGTAACCGAGTTTCCTTCTGTGTCATGTTCTGTTAATGCCATTCATATCATTATATGCAAAATATAAGAGACATTATGCACAAATCACAAGTACAATTTAATTATATATAAAACGCCTACAAAAGACAAAATTGTGAAAATGAGTATAGTGAAAATAAACATTATACATTATGTGGTAGTGACTATAGAAAATAAGGTCACATAAAATTCTTAATTATTTAAGAATCCTATATATGTCCTAAGAATTCTATATATAAATATAAAGTAAATAAGTTGTATGTTGGGTTTTGTACACAACATAGGATTTATATGATTATTAAAATTAATAGTGGGAGGATCACCACACAGACAATCCAATACACAAGGTGCACACCTATCACTTGCTTACATGAGAGAACCTAATTTGGTAACCGTTTTTGTAACTCGCCTATCGCTAACAACTTCAAGATTAAAGGATATTCAGCTTGATAGCACTGAAAATGGCAGTTTAACAAGAACTGTGCCAAAGCAATAATGTGAATTTACCATGCTGTCATCATTAACATAGCAAAGTTAGTGGCCTCTGCCCTAACCAGTCTGAATGCCTTATATAGGGAGGGGTCATAGAGATTTTATTAGTGGTATACTGTGGGTAGACAGTTCAGGAATATAAACAACACGCCACTGCACTATTGGAAATATGACTCAGTTATGCTAACAAAAGCTAAATATTTAAAATTGGCATCACCGTTGGTTTAGTACAATACAGGGGGCAAGCAAACCACATATATAGCCCATCCCTACCCCAACCTGTCCATCTATATCCTACTCTGACTGCCTTTAGGGGACCCCTAAAGGCTCTACATTGAAAGCCTATTTTGCCTCAACCTAAGCACTGAACTATCACTTTCTCAAACCATTCATCCCCACACAGCTACCACCTCTTGTATGATTTGCCCCTCCCTTTTAAATTGTAAGCTCTCAGGGGCAGGGCTCTCCTTATCATCTTGGTTTGTTTTGTAACTGTAATGCCTTTCTTATTTTGTAAATGTGCACTGTTAGTAAAATATATTAGCACAATAGTACAACAGTGCACAAATACTCCTACATTGGCCATATATATTACAGTCCCTTTCCACTCTTGCTTCGATTTACCATATATGTGTCATGTAAAGCTCTAAACTTGTGGAGCACAACCTACAGCCCTTTGATTTTGTTGTGCGTACCTCGTGGCTTCAGCAGTCATTAATGAAAGCATTAAACTGTAAAGAGACAGTAATCACAGCGATCTCTATCAATATCATGTTACATGTCCTCAACCACACCTCTAGCATGTATGTAGTCTCTATTTTCTGTTGTATGTCAGCAGTCTCTGACAGTCTTCTATATAATTACACACTGCATATAGAATATCATGTGTGGCCCCTTGGTGGTGTTATGGATTGCAGTTGAGACCTTCTATGCCACTATATATTCTATAGACCACCGTTGACAGCGTTGAACAAGCCTGTCAATTTGTATTAAAACAGTCAGGTCCTTGTTCCAGGGCTGGATTAATAATTAAGCAACATACACATATGCTTAGGAGACCAAGAGAAGGGGGCAGCACACATTTTTTTTCTCTAGCTAGCTATGATGACCTTCAGGAATCAGTGCACCTTAAAACACTGTGCATTTTCCCTTTTTGCCTTTTTGCCCTGAGCTAACTGATCCTGCCCTCCCTTTCCACAAATATATACTTACCAAGATCTGACTGTCATAACCTCCATTGTTTATTATCCCACGGGGAGTGCCCTCTCTCTCCTTGTCATTCAGGCACATTAGAGCCCCTTAGACATCTATAGGGCTTGTCTACCTTCATCAGACGAGCTAGATGAGCCCCACAGACGAGCTAGAGGAGCCCCACAGACTTCTTCATTCTTAGTTATCATTTAGCAAATAAGTGATTTCCCTCATCATTTCTGAATAAAAAGCCTCAGTCAGTTGGTTGATATTGATCCATGCCCAATCTGTTAAAAAATAAATAAATAAAAACGTTTTTATTTAATATAGTTGTGGGGTCTCACCTGGGGCTGACCTGGTAGAAAATGGAAGACTGTTTTTTCACTTTCTTCACTTATTGAGTCTTAATGTCATGGCAGTTAAGCAGTTGCCTTTAATCTGGCCCTGCCCCGTACTATTGTTGGTGGTGTAGGAATGTAGTGTTTTCTCTAAACTCTTTTTGCATTTTTATGATATGGTAGATAGCTTTAGTCAGCTTAGCTATATACCAGCTAGTGTTCTGCAAGCGTTGAGTGAGTGAGGGTGTACTAGAGATAACATTGTTTGTTAAATATGTTCAATAGTTGGCCAGTCAGGTCTTTTCTCCAGGGTTTTACCCTGAGAGGATGCATCTGTGACCATCTGTGTTGTCCTCTGGCCTTATGGGAAGTTGCAGGGATCTCCCCTCTTGGGAGGTCTCTCTGAAGGTACTGGCTGCCATGGAGTGCTAATAGGCAAAGAGGAAACAGAACTGCAGTTGTTCCCCACAACAAGTTGGTGAGTGATGGATTGAGTTGGTAAGCATCACAAGAGCGGGCGGGCCTATTCCATGTGATACCACGATCAGGAAGTACATGCTTGGCAGACGCTGGATTTGGTGCTGTGTTTGACTGGCCGGTTTTTGCTGTTTTAAACTGTGAGTTTTCTATGTTTTTTTAAATAAACGTGTATACTTGCCACACCATGAGGAGTTTTTCTTTTATGATCCCACAAATGCTTGAGTGACGGGATACTGCCGGATAGAATACCTTGAATGTGGACGCATAGAATCATCTACACTGTCTATTTTCCACAAACAGTGGGGTGAGTGCGCACCCCAGAGGGGGATTCGTGGACACTTGCACAGTGGTGTTGAAATATTTCTGTCTGGGCTTCATTTTTTTCATTTTTTTCTACTTTGGATTTTCCACATTATCATCACAATTGAACTTTATTTTGATGAACTTTATTTTGATGAATTATCACTGACTATTGTATAGGATTTGATTAAGTTGGCTGTTATATAGCTACACAGCGGATTTTATGAGGCACTTGTTTCCTTTTAATAATTAAGGATATTGCTATGTGAAGACACTAGGATCACCTAATATTGTTTGTATTTTTATTTGTTTAAACACAACTTTTTCATATTTATATATCCCTGAAAAAGGGATTACACTTTACCCATTGTAGGGATTTTAGCACGTTAATAGATGTGTAACACATAAAACACCTACAGCGCTGCACACTCATTATTTCAGTGTCAAACTATTGATGTATGCTTGAATTGTACTTGCCTCAACCCACCCTGACTTTTACATCTGGTCAGAAAAGCGTATGTTTTCTGGACAAACAACTGCTGGAAATTTTTGATGTGGCAGAATCAATATGAGAGGCTGTTCCCTGTGTCCTCTTCCAACATCAGTAGCTAGAACAAGGAGAAAGAAACCTCTGACATCGGGTGTCTCTAGCCTTCCTTATTTTTATACTATAGTCCTCAGCAACAAAACGGATTAGAGGGTACAGAGGGTACTGACAGCAACAGCTCACAATCTAAATGAAAATGGAGGAAGTGAGGCATAAGGAACAGTTTATTGCACACAAAGGCCCAATACAGTAATACCTTGGTTTACAAGTAACTTGGTTTGAGAGCGTTTTGCAAGACAAGCAAACATTTCTGAAAAATTTTGCCTTGATATACAAGCAAATGTCTTGCAATAAGAGCAAAATTTTGTAGAAAAGCGCCACCCGAATAAGGCTGTAGCTGTGTGAGCGATGAGTCTGTTTAACGACAACACAATGTCACATTGGATAGATTCCTTGTTAAGGTTTCACGAAATGAAAAAGATTCCATTGAGTCAAGAGATAGCAGTGATTCCGTTAGTGATAGTGAAAGTCGTCCTACACAATAATCCTTCTCCCTCTCGTCCCCCTCACACCAACCACAAAGGTATGGGTAATTGGTTTATTTGTCTTTATATTTTGTACAGTATTATATTACAGTACAGTATTGTAATCATTTGTATATGAATATTTTTGGGTTGTGGAACGAATCATCTGAATTTCCATTATTTCCTATGGGGAAGTTCGCTTTGATATACAAGCGCTTTGGATTACAAGCATGCTTCCGGAACGAATTATGCTCGTAAACCAAGGTATTACTGTATAATACATTATTATGCCAATGAGATGTATGCATTGCCTAAAGTGAGTGTGCATGTGAGTGTGTGTATTCGTATACTTCAAGAGGAATGTAGCTATTTTGTATAGTCAATGTTTATTTTTGTTAATACACACGAAGGTTTTTGCGTAAAACTGACACACATCTACACATTTCTGAGTCTTAATATAACCAGTTCAAAGGGGTTGAACATAATAATAATAA
>NW_017307557.1:27135-27724 GCF_000935625.1 Nanorana parkeri | reverse complement strand
ATAATAATAATAATAATAATAATAATAATAATAATAATATGTTTAATCACAATAACTGTTTGATTTAAATAATAATAACTAAAAAAATAATAATAATAGCAATAATAATTCTCAGTTGAATAATAATAGATCATCATCATAATCATAGAAAAGGAAATCTTAAATGATTACTTGTTAGAGCTAGCATAAGTGTTACCCTAAAATATATGTAATGTATGGATGTATGTATGTAAACCCAAAAGTATTTTTCTGTAATTTTTTTATAGAATAAGGAAGTGTTAGACTCTTTGTCGTGTTTTTATAACTGTCTATGTCCCTGCTGGGAAGATTGACCTTTCCTTTTTAGCCTGGTGACCATTGACTAACTTTTTTGAGCTTTAAAGGAGAACTATGATGAGAGTGCTTTTCACTCACCTCATAGTTCTAGCTGACCTGTGGCTCAGTAGATCGGGAGGTGAGCGAACACATACCGGGTTCGCTCGCCTCTCCATCCTGTCACGGCTCTCTGCCCCCCCTCCCTGCTCCGATCCACCAGCGCTGACTGGTGGAACGGATGGGGGAGGGGGCGGGTACAGCTGGCTCTGCCTCT
>NW_017307557.1:451-23647 GCF_000935625.1 Nanorana parkeri | reverse complement strand
TGTTTGATTTAAATAATAATAACTAAAAAAATAATAATAATAGCAATAATAATTCTCAGTTGAATAATAATAGATCATCATCATAATCATAGAAAAGGAAATCTTAAATGATTACTTGTTAGAGCTAGCATAAGTGTTACCCTAAAATATATGTAATGTATGGATGTATGTATGTAAACCCAAAAGTATTTTTCTGTAATTTTTTTATAGAATAAGGAAGTGTTAGACTCTTTGTCGTGTTTTTATAACTGTCTATGTCCCTGCTGGGAAGATTGACCTTTCCTTTTTAGCCTGGTGACCATTGACTAACTTTTTTGAGCTTTAAAGGAGAACTATGATGAGAGTGCTTTTCACTCACCTCATAGTTCTAGCTGACCTGTGGCTCAGTAGATCGGGAGGCGAGCGAACACATACCGGGTTTCCCCCCCCCCAAAAAAAGAAAAAAAACTGACAGGGTTTTTAACCATTCTCTATCCAAAACAAAAAAAGTTTTGACTTAACATACATTTTAACAGTGCTTTCCATAGACATTTACCAAGTATAAGAAATGTAGGACACAGCCCATGAGTAAGCTCATCCATTGGTAAGCACTTCCCACTGCACATCTAATGATTTTTGCATTGCTTTACATATTGTGGGAGAGACAGCAATTTAGAAGGTCATATATGTTTTCCTTGTCATATTATAGGGACAACAAATTCGAAATCATTTTAAATAGAGCTTTTGTATTAACATAATTTATTTTTTTATGAGGGCAATTATTTTGTCACAGCATAGCCAATGGCTGGAGCACTAAAGAAACTAGTGAAATAAAAGGTGTTGTGAAGATGGAATGGTAGGGGTCAAATTTGGCATTGCTGCAATGGACAATTAATAATTTGCTTTACTGGACAACTAGAAGGACGTATTTCATTGCTATGATTATGTTGCAGTATATATGTTAAAAGGGACAGAATATGCTAAATAAAATGGCAAAAAAACCCACAGGCTGTTTATAAAACAATATGAATTCAGCACTTATCTCCTCCATGTTGATACAAAACATTATTTTCTTCAAAAGGTGATTTTCACTAGGATAAGAAGACTCCAGCTTGGAGGATAGGCAGAATGAGGGGCAGAAGAAGAGGCCACGGTGTACAAGGGGAAAAAATGCTCATTCCACCACAAGTCTCGAGTTTGTCTGTATAAGAACAATAAGGAATAGTTAGATGCTTTGATTAATTCAATGTAACTGCATACACAATAACAGCTTGCTATGTACATGCATTGAGATCTGCTACATAAACTTAGAAGTACCACTGTATCAAGGCACCTGATGGGCAACTCAACTCAGTAAGGCAAATTCACTAATGGCCAATTCAAACCATATGCGTTGGGGTTGTACAGGCCGTTGTTTCCAGTGCAGCTCAAACACAAGACATGGCAATTTGCTTTGTCACGGATGGGATCGGTTCACACCACCGTGTTGTGAGTGGAACACGGTGTTGTGTGCTGAAAAAAGTACAGCACACTGTTGTGAGTGGAACACGGTGTTGTGTGCTGAAAAAAGTACAGCACACTGTTGTGAGTGGAACACGGTGTTGTGTGCTGAAAAAAGTACAGCATACTGTACTTTTGTCAGCGCAGCAGGATGTGACACAGTACAATCGCCTCACACCCGCTGTGCATGTAGAACTGAATGAAATATCACTTGTGACATTTCAATAAAGTTTTACCAAAAAAAAGAACACGGGTGTTGTGAAGGGTCGGCGCATTGACACTGTGTCGGGCAACGCACACCAGCCGCTAGTGTGAATTGGCCCTAAAGTAGATAAGATCTATACAGTTACAGACCTTACAGGGGGCTCCTGATGTGAAAGCAGGGGGCTCCTGATGTAAAATGGGGAACCCCATTTTTTGGTGTTTTTGTATTGGGTGCCCCCTTAAAATTCTTACCAGTTTCCTATATATATTAAGAATCTTGTATGGATTTTACATTTTATATTGGGGTGCCTTGAGATTTTGTATACTTTTGTAGGTTGAGAAAAAGTGTTCTACCAGTTTAGTTTACATAGGAGATTAGAAAGCTGGATTGCTGCCAAATGACTGCTAGAAAGGGAGAACAGAGCTAACCGAGCTGCTAAGAAAGCTGACTTGTTTGAGTTTAGTGTTTCTGCTGTGAATTTTGAGGATGAATTGCTTCATAGTACCTGCTGCTACAGAGCTCGGCAGGGGCTTGTAGAATAATGTATTTGCATCTAATAGTATCTGAAGTAATAATTACAATAGGTTAAAGGAGAACTATAGGGTAAGTGTTTTCCACCATAGTTCTCCTAAGGGTCACGGGAGGACATAAACTAGCGTCCTCCCGTGCCCCAAAGCTCAGTATATCGCAAGCTACAGCTCGTGGTATACTGAGAGTGCTGCAGCCGGTACCGATCCTGACATTACTGTCGAGATCCACCCAGCTGCGTGAGTGGCAGCTGGCTTTGCCTATCTAGAGGGGTGCCTGCCCCCTACCCCGTCCGTTCCACCAGTCAGCGCTGGAGGATCGAACAGGGGAGGGGGGAATCCCTGCAGGGAGCCGTGAGTGACAGTCACGGCTCTCTGCAGGGACATGATCGAGAAGTGACGGAGCGACGGTATGTGTTCGCTCACTTCCCGATCTATTGAGCCGACGTGTGACAGTTTAATTGTCGGCTCACACGTCGGCTCGAACTATGAGGTTGAGTGAAAATCACTCACCTCATAGTTCTCCTTTAATATAGGAATATTGTGAAGCAGGAAATTTATTTGACTGCTTCACAATAACATTTTGTTAGCAACATTTTGTTTCCTCGATGATGTAGGAAAACTGTCAACATTAGATTCACAGGTTTTGTTTTTCTTTCTTCAGACCAAAACTGCAGGAGTTTTAAGAGGTTTACCTTGATGGGCATTGGTCTTTCCTCAGCTTTACTTAAGCATCCAGCAGACGTAACTTTGTTCTACCAGTTTAGTTTACATAGGAGATTAGAAAGCTGGATTGCTGCCAAATGACTGCTAGAAAGGGAGAACAGAGCTAACCGAGCTGCTAAGAAAGCTGACTTGTTTGAGTTTAGTGTTTCTGCTGTGAATTTTGAGGATGAATTGCTTCATAGTACCTGCTGCTACAGAGCTCGGCAGGGGCTTGTAGAATAATGTATTTGCATCTAATAGTATCTGAAGTAATAATTACAATAGGTTAAAGGAGAACTATAGGGTAAGTGTTTTCCACCATAGTTCTCCTAAGGGTCACGGGAGGACATAAACTAGCGTCCTCCCGTGCCCCAAAGCTCAGTATATCGCAAGCTACAGCTCGTGGTATACTGAGAGTGCTGCAGCCGGTACCGATCCTGACATTACTGTCGAGATCCACCCAGCTGCGTGAGTGGCAGCTGGCTTTGCCTATCTAGAGGGGTGCCTGCCCCCTACCCCGTCCGTTCCACCAGTCAGCGCTGGAGGATCGAACAGGGGAGGGGGGAATCCCTGCAGGGAGCCGTGAGTGACAGTCACGGCTCTCTGCAGGGACATGATCGAGAAGTGACGGAGCGACGGTATGTGTTCGCTCACTTCCCGATCTATTGAGCCGACGTGTGACAGTTTAATTGTCGGCTCACACGTCGGCTCGAACTATGAGGTTGAGTGAAAATCACTCACCTCATAGTTCTCCTTTAATATAGGAATATTGTGAAGCAGGAAATTTATTTGACTGCTTCACAATAACATTTTGTTAGCAACATTTTGTTTCCTCGATGATGTAGGAAAACTGTCAACATTAGATTCACAGGTTTTGTTTTTCTTTCTTCAGACCAAAACTGCAGGAGTTTTAAGAGGTTTACCTTGATGGGCATTGGTCTTTCCTCAGCTTTACTTAAGCATCCAGCAGACGTAACTGCCTCCAGCCAATCTACAAGCCAAAAGCTACGAACATCAATGTTACCCTTAACCTATGATGGTGCCTCCTCAAATTTAACACTGTATGTTTAGGGCACCACACCACAAGTGTTCCCAGGCACTAGCAACCCTTGTGCCAAACACCAGAATATCTATATTGCAAGTCCAGGTGTGATCTGTAAAATGACTGCAATTTTTACATATGTTTTCATAATTTCATGCATTCTTCCAATAGTCTTCACCATCTTACCTTTTTGGACACTGATCTTGGCTGTCTGATTGACAGTGAGGTCATTAGGAATGTTCAGAGTACAGTAATATAGACCAACGTCAGAGGCATTAAATCGTTCAATGTGAAGCTGAACAAGACCACGTGCTGTATGAATAGTGGCTCGATTGTGATACTTGTCAGTGAAGTAATTAAGGTTTATTGTAGTAAGGATGATCTCAGGCTCTTTATTACGTTTTATTTTGAATTCATATCGCAGAGGATTGTTTGTAATGTTCTGATATCGACAGTCTATCCGTAGTGTCGGGCCACGTCCACTTTGACACGCTGTGAGACGTGTGATTTTCTGCTCATTGGATGCCTGTAGTACTAAAGAAGAATTATTATTTGTCAATAAACAGGCAAAACTCTCTCCAGTTATCATACAGTACATAGCGAGATTTGTAATACCTCAGAAAGAGCACATTCTTATATCTCTGCATCTAGACCTGTTGGCATTGTCATCAAACTGTGCTGCCACTGGCTAATTTTTACCTACCCATGTGTAATCAGGGCATCTCTTTGGGTCACATGGGGGGCGGACACTCTGGCCAGCAAGGTCCCTTTCTGGCCCCTTGCTGGCCAGAGTGTCCCAAGTTGCTAAAAGCTCTTAACAACCTGGTACGCTCTGGACGGGGTTCCGCCCAGCTCCTGGCAACCAGTGACGTCAGTGAGCTGGGCGGGATGCCAGACAGAGCTGGAGCCAGAAGTAATGTGCACCACCAGCACCCCCTTCACCCATTCACCCCTCCCCCATAACGTGTGCCACCACCTATACTGTTTCGACAACAATAGTTTACCCTACAAAAGGCCAAAAGTGACCATCAAAAATGGTTGCTCATTGACTTCAATGCCACTGGTTCGTGCTAAAGACATTAGCACTGGAACTACCAGGCCACCATCTGGTCTGATAGGGAACACCAAACTGAACTGTTTGAATTTTATGCTTAAATATTGTTTAACATTTTCACATATAAATAGACCCTGCGCAATATTTTTTTTCCCCCGTTGGAGCAAATTGAACCATGCTTTATAGGGTTTTTTTTGCCTTCCTCTGGATCAACAGTGGGTATTTGTGGGCATAGTGTTCAGTTTAAGCTTTTTTCCCCCCATATCTCTATAGGTTGAACTCGATGGACATGTGTCATTTTTCATCCTGACTAACTATGTAACTATGTAATATGCGTGATAGCAGCAGCACTGAAATAATGATATTATTGAAAATTAATAAAATAATTGTGACACAACTATTTTATTAATTTTATTAATTGTTTAACATTTTGGTTTCTTCTGCAGACATTTGGGCATTTTTAGTCCTAATTTGCATTATTTGTAGAGTGTGAATGACAGGAAGATCTCTGTCAGGACTGCTAATGTATTAAGGGTTCGTTTGTAAAATTCTCATTTGTGAAATGTTGTTGTTGTCGTCTAACCTCAGGTCTGTGTCTACATGTTTATGCTACAGTTAATGAACTGTCATTGGTTTGCTTCTACACTTACCAAAAAAGAAAATCACTGCTGGCAGCAAGTAATTCATTTTTCTTCTTTGTTGGCACCTGTTAGTAAAAAGTAAATTAGGATTATGTAATATAGACTTCAGTACAATGCTTAAGTGTATATCAATTTAAATACATGTACAGTATCTGTAATGCAAGAGGGTGTTACACAATTGAATTGTAGGCATTAACACGATTAATTTATGCATGAAATTAGGCTTGGGATGGGAAATCATGCCACTCTACTCCAAATCAGGGCTTGTTTGGATGAAGGTCCTTATTTAATGTATGGTCTTTATAAATGTAGAGCTTTTCAGCTAATCAATACATCTAATTTTACAGACTGTTCTGCATAAGCTTTCATTATTGCCCAATATTTCATATAATCCTTTGTTACTGTAAGAATGTTTTTGGTGCTACATGTCCAAAAGCCACTTTATTCCGAAAAACCTACTGGCCAAAACGAGTCAACATTCCCCTTCTAGAGCTCTACTCTCTGCCCAGGTTACATGCAGCATAGTGGTGATGTCACTGCTACTTTTATACGGTAATATGGAAAGTTCACTTCTATAAGGTGATATGTTTCCAATGCAGCACAATCCCTGTATGGTGAACACACCAGAAACGCAGTGCTAAATGCATCGCTGTTCTATATGCTAGCAAAAGTGTGGTCATTGCAGAATGGGAAACTTGTGGATAAGGATTATGTTCTTAAAGATGTGTTTTCAATTTGAGAAAGAAATACAAAATCATATTTCCAAATGTAAGATGCCAGTCGGGGGTAGTTGAAACATACAGTGGTTAGAGCGCACTCCTGTAGGACAAACACAGGTGGGAAATGGATCTGCTGGGGGAAGGTGTGCAAAAAACTCCTCAATACAGGGGGAGGAACCCTGTGTGACACAATTCAAGACCAACAAAAAACACGTTTTTGAGGAGCACGACTACCTATGATAAGAGTAATGGCCCAATGTGCTGAACTTGGAAAAATGCATAACAGTGTGCAATACAGACAACCAAAACTGATTAGTCATATAAAAGGGGAAAAATTGATGACTTACAGTTGGGATGTGAGCCTATATGCCCTGGTGTCTCTCACAGAATGTTCTCCACGGTCTGTTTGATGTGATGTCCACAGCTAGCAGGTGGGCTCGTATCCTGCAGGCAGCAAGATCCATCTCCCCGTACAGATCCCTCACTGTCCCACGCACTGGTCCATCTTTGTGCACTCCGCTGACAGCCTGCTGACAGTCACATCTAGTACTGTAACCACACGCATAGAGTCCGGGGCTACGGAGCCGATCGCGGCTCACTGCTTTCCCGTCTCAGCCTGGCCAGCTGAGTTTGTGACATCGGCTGACACCTCGTTTTCCCACTCCGGTCCGGGCAGACACCTACTCTCTTCCCACCTGCTAGCTAGTTTTGGTTGTCTGTATTGCACACTGTTATGCATTTTTCCAAGTTCAGCACATTGGGCCATTAATCTTATCATAGGTAGTCGCGCTCCTCAAAAACGTGTTTTTTGTTGGTCTTGAGTCGGGGGTAGTTGCAGGGGAAGGGTAAATGCAGATTGTCTAGAGTGATGAACTGTTAGTAAGGGTTTCTATGCTGGAGGGATGAACTGTCATCAGGATGTAGATAGGGAGGGATGTACTATGAATAGGGGGTTACTAAAGGTTATCAATAAGGGATGTGAAGTGAGCAAGGCTGAATGCAGGCTAATGGGAGGGATGCGACACTGTGTGGGTTGAACGTAGGTTGCCTAAAAGGTACGTGCTATAAGAGGGGGGTGAATGTAGTCATATTGCCGAGAGGGTTACACTTTGAGTGAGGGGAGATGGGGTCAGGAAGGTTAGGTGGCAAGGGAAGGATGCACGATAGATGGGTGAGGTGTCCAGAGAGGTATATACTGAGATTGGTGGGTAAAGTGGCTGGGTAGGGATGTGCTGTAATTGGGGGATGAGGTGGCTGGGGAGGTTGTGCAGTGTGTGGTCTTTTGATACAGATGTCCTGTGATTGGGGTGAAGTGGCCCGGAAGGGATGTGCTGTGAGCAGTGGATATGGTGCCAAGAAATTGATGTACTGTGATTACATTCTTTCATGATTTCTTATGGTCAAAATAAAATAAAAATATTTTAGTTAGGTAAATATTAAATATGCAATCCTAGTCTTTCTATTGTTTTCCCAGCCTGTAGGCTCTAGGGTCCTTTCATTGTGCTCTACATTTACTGTGTGTTAAAAATAAAAAAAGGCAGAGGGCTCTATTTCAGTTAGATCTGGCTGTTTCTGAAAGGGACCTACTTCTTCTGTGCTGGTATCCGATTGTGTTCAGAGAATCCTCATGCATCAAATATTTTTATAAATCAAAAAATGCATACATATGTAGTAGAACAGAGAAAAACATAATTAAACAAATAAATAATTTACTTTAAATAAAATAGTAATAGCCTCCAAATCATTATAGTTTTCCTTTAAACACCATAAAGGGGAATCAATAGAATATGCATAAGCCTCTGTTTTGATATGCCATCCACATTATCAGAGCAAGGACAATGAACACAGTCTAGTAATATAATAACAGTGGTCTATAGAAGCTGAAAGATTCCTGCAAGCTGACACATTCCTTTGTTAAAATATATATATTAAAAAAACAGCACTGTTTAAGGTAGTAATCAAATGGGGAATGTTTCTTTACAGACTTCAACAAAGGTCCTGTAAATATGACGAATAATGGTTTAGGGAATGTTGGCAGGGGTTTACTGTCCCCATATCAATACTGCCAGGGCCCAAAATTGAAGGAACCACACCCAAGCCCTCCACTTCTCAACCTTCACATAACATGCCCTTGGACTGATAATGATAGGATTTTGAGGATACCAAATAAAAAGAATTGTTTCATGGTAATGTTTTACAAAAATGTTTATTGTATATCATATTAGAAAATGTAAAGCATGAATATTAAAATATTATGGTCCATGCGTACATTTCAGGATTGTATGTGTGCTACTGAAGATCATGTTATATAATATGTTTAATCTTATAATCTCATATTATATTATTTAAATTGTTTACACTATGAGAACTTATTTAGCAATTCTACTTTTTTTTTTATGAAGAATTTGCCATAAAAATGATCTGCCAGATATCTGACCAAGTTAAGAAGCTATGAAGCATACACAAATAGGATGATTCAGAATTACACCAACAGCATTGAAATGACATTTGTGTCTCTCTTCGCTGACAACCAAAATCATCTGAAGAAAGACCTTTGAATGATACATAGCAACCAGAATCTCAGTTTAATATTCCTAGTGAGTTACGGGACACTGAAGAGGAGCCTATGATGTTTCCTACATGCAATTGCAAGAACTAATGTCACCTTAGAACTGACATTTGGCTTAAAACAAATATTCTGCCTGAGTCATCTGTGCCTTCTCTGTCCATCAATAGACAGCTAATCATATTGTATGTATAGTACAGTACAGAATATATACACTTTTGTACATGCATATATTTAAGATAAATAAAAGTCTATTGAGGTTGAAGGTTCTCTCTCATGACCTGAATTTCTATATATTTTAGTGTTTCCATGTAGAAATGCCTCATTCTCCTTTGATTCAGTCCATGCAAGAATCTGCGTGCATCTCTGCTGTTGCCTGATACAAGCATGCTTTACCTTCTTCCCTGAGTCTGTTCATCGGCTCCTTGCAGCAGTCAGACAGCTACCTCCCTCTGCCGCAATGTTCAGCTTCTTACTGCAGTGAGGGGAGGGATAGCTGGACCATTTCCAAACAGCAGAGAAGAAGGTGGAGCATTGCAACTTTCTAAACAACTGTCCATGGGATGCCTTGCAATAGTAAAACATTTTAGCAATGTAGGTTAAAAGTATAGCATTTATCTTGGAAGAAAGATATTTTTTGATTCTGTAGTTAGCAGAATTTACATAAGGAACAAGATTTGTTTAGTGACAGCTAGCTTCGCCCAATAGTTTCCTATTGTCCGGCGGCTCTGCTGCTGTAAAAGAAAACCGAAAAAACTCTCCCTGGCGCCCCGGGAGTCACCTGCTCCCGGCCGCTCTGGAGAGAAACACTGCTGTGTCTTTTTTTTCTTCTGACACGGAGCGATGTCAGAATAGAAAAAAATAAAACAATTTTTTTCCCATTGCTCGAAGGATCGGCCGAAGCTACGGCTAGATCCTTCGGCAGCTTCGTGAATAGACCCCATAGAGTATTAGTAAAACTGTTCACCTTTAAGGCCCGCTCACACCAGATGCATTGGGGATGCACTTTGAACTTTTTCTAGTGCTGTCCCAATGCACGGACAAGGCTATTTGCCTGTAGTACTTTTGTTTTAAAGAAGTGTGGTGTGATGCAGTACAACCGCAGTGCACCTTGCTGCGCTGATAGAACATAATGAAATGTCACAAAAAAGTAAACTGTAATGCTCTGGGATCAGTGCATCAGCAGTGTACCTGTCAATGCACACCGGCAGGGCCGTCTTTAATAGTAAGTGGGCCCTGGGCAAGATTTTGCTGAAGGACCCCCACAACCCACCCATTATATATATAGGAGAGAGAGAGAGAGAGAGAGAGAGAGGTATATACAAGACTCTATTCTGCACTTCGGCTCAGCCGAACATGATGAGCATGTTCGGCTGAACCGAAGACAGCCGAAGCAAGCCGATGTATGGCTGATGCCGTACAAGCCTGAAGTGAATAGCCGAACAGCGTTCGGCTCAGTTCACTTCTGGTCTGTTATTTACTCGGCTGCCTTCGGCAGCTTTGTGAATAACCCTCTTAGTCTTGCTCCTCAAGACTTTGACTATCCTCTCCTAACAATTGTGATCTGTTTTTATGGGTATTTTGAAAATATATCCCTGGTGGACCTAACACTTTGACAGGATTTATTTCTATTGTCTTCCAAGACAATAGAAGACCTTCCCCCCACTAAGGTCTTCTATGTGTGCATTATGGAAGATGGAGAATCAATTGGTGAGTATCCGCCCTCTGAGCAGAGGTGGCAATTCACTCCTCCAACCCACACCTTACCATCCTAATCTTGCCTTTCCCCCTTTCCCCAAGGCACCTAACTACTCCCCTGCCCCTTATCTACAATTGACTGTGTTTTGTGCAAGTTACTCCATTCTCTGGAGTTGCTCTCAGACTTCCTACTGTGGGACAGGAATGTTGTGGGTGAGCAGAATTGTACTGGTTATTGTATAAAATACTGAGACACTGTATACCTTACTCCGTAATCTCCCCTGTTTTTTACTTCTTCCCCTTATCTTCACTATCCTTGTCACGGTCTAGGGACCAGTGCACATGAGCTCCTGTGTTTGCGGAGTTGGTAGGAGTCACAAAGAGGCGGGATATCGGGGATGTAGGTCACAGGGAGAGAGGAACGAATGATCTGTGCGTTCTGAGGACGCACTAGAGGCGCAGAATCTAAGAAGGGCCAGGTATTCGACAGAGCCTCTAGTGGTGAGGATGATTGGCTGCTGGACACCTTCCAGGTTGCGGCCCTCTAGCGCACCCACACAGACGCAAGGGACTAGTTCATGCAGCGGGGAACTGGATACAAACAGGTAGGGAAGAAACTTGTAACCAAGAGGAGGAAGACAGGAAGAGGGAGAGAGAGAGAAAGTCTCAAGCAAAAGTGCAAACGCACAGCAGAACAGCAGAGTATACTGAAGAGAATAGATAAGCAAGGACACTAGGGAATAGTAAGCGGCTTAGAGGCACACCTAGGAGCAGGAAGGTGCAAAGTACAAAAGTAAACGAGATGTGCGTTGCACATGCATACAAAGAAGCAGGATAAGAGAGAGAAAAGTACACAAAGAAGCACAAAAGGGATGTATGCACACAGGGGGTGTGCAGACAAGGATGAATCCAACACAGCCACCAGGTTAGAGAGGAGCACAGAAATAAAGGGGTGACAGCAAAGCAAAGGAAGATACACTGGAAGGTAAGTGACGGAGTAGAAGTACAACAAGCAGTAAATAGGAGGCAGCAAACAGACAAAGACTGTAGAGGGAAAACACAGTAGAAGTAAGGCAAAGAAGGCAGTATGGAGAGGCGCACAGGTGAAGGCAATTAAGGAGCAAAAGCAGGGGATAACGCCAAAAAGGGATACTAGCTGGTACAGGGAAGCCAAAGGCGCAGGGATCCAATAGCAAGCGCAATAGCAAGCGCAGGGAATAAGATCCCAGGGTTAGTCAGAGACAGAAGGGGTACGGAACAAGGCATAAGACTTGTTGCTCGCACCAAGAGCAACAAGTGAGGAACTCCTAAATAGGGGAGAAGGAGAGCAGATTGGCTGCAGCCTTGTGAGACACCATAGGCTGACAGCCCAGAAACAGGGAGCATATCGAAACTCCGGCACGGATTTCCGGATATTGTGACAATCCTAGCCCCAAGCAATTGTATTTTAAAATGTAACTTTTTGTTTGTACAATACATACATATTTGTATACCATTTAAATTGCTTGGAAAACTGTATTAAAAGTGACTAAAACAGTTCCACACACACACACTACAACTATTCTTAGGTCTGACCAGTTAATAAAAAATAGAGGAAAATCAAACAATTGTTTTGAAATGTATGTAGATACCTTTACAGTGCTGTGCATAGGCACATGCCTGATATGCTAGCCTCCTGGCATAGACTGAAATGGAATGCCCCCAAGATTCTCAGGGCTCTTGCCAGAGACTGTAGTGGGGTGCTTCAAAAATTCTCTGGCCTTGTGGAACACATTGGAATGGGGTGCCCCTAAAATTCTCTGGCCTTTGGGCACAAACTGCAGTGGGGTGCTCCCATAATTCTCTGGCCTCCTGGAATAGACTTGACTGCTTCCAACATTTTCTGGTCTCCTGGTATAGACTGAAGCAGGGTGCTTACAAGATTCCCTGGCCTCCAAGCATGGAATAAATTGGGGTGCTCCCAAGATTCCTTGGTTTCTAGCTTAGACTGAAATGAATGCTGTTAGTATCTCTACTCCTGAAAACATCAATGGCACAACTACCTTACAGCTATTTGACTGTATCATCAGGATTCACTCTCACAACCATACAAACTGAAATAACAGCTTTGGTGTTGATAGCCTTAAAAGTGAACCTGACCCAACTAAACAGTGTCTAAAGTAACAAGATAAGGTGGCCCAACGCTAATCACTACTTGTTTTCATTAGACTCTTACCCTTTATGTTCTAACCTTCTACACCACAATTACTATTCATACATTTGGCATCCACCATTGTCATATGTGGTACATATCCAGGGTAACAGAGACCCTGTATGTAATCACAAGCCTCTCTTGTTATATGCAGTAGAATAAGTAAAGAATATTTGAGATAAAATACTACTAATCCTTTCCTGTCATCTAGTGGCTGCTAGACAAAACAGCATCTGCTTAAATTTTTGTTTTCATCCTGAATTTGTGTCATTTGGAAGATGAGACAATTTCAGCATATTGTTTAGCCGATAACCTAAATTGAGCAGATTTTGTATACACAGAAATGGCTGGAGTTATTTTTATATATTCATATCAGCAAAGACAAACAGCAAGTATTCATCAAGTTTTTGTTAATAATTAAGTGTTCAAGTTAAAATTTCTGGAGGGGAACATAGTTACAAGGATCAAAAAGTGATGCACAAGTCAGGCCCCATTCACACCAGGGTGTTTCGGCCTCAGATTTGTCAGCTCTGAACCGCCTACATGACCAACTCCATACATTCCTATGGGGACCATTCATGCGATTACGTGGCTTTGCGCTATCCAAACCGACAAAAATGTTCTCTGAGCTATTTTTTCGCGCTGATCAGTGTGTGTTCCATATGGATTTCAATGGAAAAGTGCTGATCAGCGATAAAAACCGTCCAAAAACGCCCTTTTAAAATTCACTTGGAAACTGCACTGAAACACATCCGATCTGGTGTGAATGGGGCCTAAGTGAGTTTCCACTTTTCAGTTACCCAGATAAAAGATAGAAACTTCAAACAATGACATGTACAAGTAGGGTAAAGAACATTATAAAAAATATATTAAAAAAAAGATAAGGAAGTATATGAAGTTATAAAATATCTGTTAAGGTTCTAATTTACCCAGGTCATTAAATGTGTAGTACCGTAGTAGCTATTTATATTCAGCTGGGTTTGTTCTATAATGTTGAAGACATTTTGCTACTCATTCAAGTTGCTTCTTCGGTTCAACTTGACTGTTAGGAATGTACTCCGGCATTTAGTGAGGAAGCCAAACACCTGTACATTGGGGAAACAAATAGCCCAACATAGCACATTAAATTCTGCAAGTCAGAACTCTGCAGTCTTCCTACCCTTAATGAAAAGTGACATTCTTTCAAGGACAGTGAGTTGCACATTTTGGGCAGAGAGGACAAAGAGTTCACAAGAGTCGTGATAAAGGCCAACCTAATCAGGGTTGGATTGCCTTTAACACCATCTGCCATGAATATACAATGCTGTTTTCAAATTTTACCTGGCGTTTTGGCATCAATTCAGACTTCCAGGTTTGAATATCGAACAATAAGGCCAGGTTCACACTTGTGCGATCCGTGACTGCAAGGCAATCTTACATGAAACCACGATGTCGCACACCACCACTGATCGTGTAAAAATCTCCACTCATACCGAAAATAACCCTTTTCTATACTGATACTGATGGGAAAAATCCTTCTACTTCATATTTAGCTGGTGCCCCATTATTTGTTGTTTTGCTGAAATTTTATATTAACTTTGGACATATACTTACATATTAATTAGATCCATTCTACTCAAGCAGAGGCGGACCTAACTGCTGTGCAGGTGGTGCAGCTGCCCCAGGGCCCAAGACTGGAGGGTCCCACTGAGATCCGGTCCCGGGATGTCGGAGGATCGTGGGCAGGGGTGGACTGGGCACCTAAAAAATGCGCACCGCAGCGGCGTTCACTCCTGTGAACTTTCTCCCCTCAGCCGCTTTGTAGAAGCAGTGGCTGGGGAAGAGAAAAGGCTGGTTTTGCTAACTGCCGCACTTCACTGATCGGGCTCCTCAGCGCCCACCTGCAGCTTCCTCTTCCCACTTCAGCTGCCATAGACTGGGACGGAGAGTGTAGCACCACCTTTGGCCGGCTGAGGTGAGGGGACAAGGTAGCGGCTAGAGGCTTCACCTGAGAACATGCAGGAAACATTGTTGCTCCCCCAACACTTTTCTTTTTCTGTACTTGAAAAAGAAAGAATTATTATAATGAAAATAGAGAGGAGAGGATGTCACACAAATCCTTTGAGTGTTTTTAAGCCAACTGCTTTTGGGGGACCCAGAACAGAGAAATAGAATTGCTGAGGCTGAAAACCTGTATTTTGCCTCAAAGCACACATAGAATAGGGGGTTGGTAATAACAACAGGTTAATAGTATATCTCCTAATGGAACAAGCCTAAATGTTGATGCTTTGTCACCTTTGTTATCCTTTGTCATAATCTTTTCTTAGAGAAAACTGTACTGGATTCTAGAAAAAAAATATTTTGATACTGAAATGCGATTCAGTGTATTATTTTATAAGACAACTGACACATCTTGTGGCAATATGGTGGCAGTGGCTAGGTAACATAGTAGCTACAGGTCGTGGTGCTGGTGGTGGTGAAAGCTTTGGACAATGGAATCTTTTTTCCTAAGCAGCAACTTCAGTGTTGTCTAGTAGCAACTGGACACAACAGCAATGCCTGAGATTTCTGTATATCTGTTCTGTGGCTTGAGGATGGGTGGCAGAACTTAGCAGCTTATCCACTCTTCATGTAGAAAATGGACCATTCTGTTCATCTGCTGTCTCTGGTGCGGTCCTCTACTTGTGGTTGCAGCATTAACTAATCCATCATAATACTGGGCAGATTGCTGCGATTTGAGATGTTACTGGCAGAGCTGTTCCCAACTGTTGGTGGAATAGTCAGGATACACTGTGGGTAAATGGGGTAAATAGGGTATTTCTTGTGACCTGAAGCAATAGGAGCGTAGTTTCCAAAATTCTCCAATTTGAAACTTGTATTGAGGCTCCCAAGGTGTGGTTATTCATAAGTCATCTGTTAATGATGATGTACCTGCCACTTGGCAAACATGCATAGATGTAGCCTGTCATGCAAACAAAGTGTAATCTAAGGCATGACATTCTTTTCTCTTCAGCCTAAAGTCTATTTTTTGTTATCGTTGCCGGCATGTGTGAAAGACAGGTCAGAAACTTCATCCTGAATCTTTATGGTTTCTCCTGCAATAAAGGAGGATTTAACCTCTTCAGGCCCCCTCACATTTTCCCCTGCTCAGCTTCCCAGCACAAAGATCAGTTGCTATTATTTTCCACTTCTGCAGAGATTGGGTGCAAAGGCAGCAGGATAGGTGGACCTTCAGTTTCTTCTTTGCAGGGAACACTTGGTTTTTAAAGTTTATTTTTCAATAAAAATCTACATCCTCTACAGTAAGCAAGATACTTCCTTTTATTAACTACGTATGCCCCATGTGTGTTTATAAAATGGCTATAAAAGGATAGCAACCAATAGTCCCATCGCTATTTTAAAACAGCTCTTGAAATTAGCATCTCGGGTGGGTCCGGACAGAGGTGCAGGCCAAAACAAGCAGTACTCAGTGATAGCCAGCATCAAGCACTAAGCTTAGGATGTGAATGAGCAGCTCCTGGTCTATTGATCTTGATACACAGTGCTCCATTAGAAAGCTTGTAGAAGATCACTGTAAACACAGTGCTGCGTAACTTTGTAATTAGACATAACGAATCATGTCAGCGCAGATCATGTCCTGCATCTCCCTGCAGCAGTAGACATCTGCAGAAGTTGCTGCACAGCTGTATTCGGGAAGGGGGTGGGGGTGGGGATCCAGATCAGTCCTTTGCTGACCTGATCCAAAGCCACATGATGAAAAAAAAGATGTAAAAAAATGAAAATAATAAAAAATGTGAACATTTTTTGTTTAACATTGAAAATATCCTCTTCCCAGATTAATTCCTAGGTCCCAACGATGACACTGGATTATCTTGATGACATTTCAGTTTACCGCATTAGTGCCAAATGCTCATGCAAGTGAATAAAATGTCATTTGGATTTTTAGAGATTACAAACCTGTGAAAAATTTGCTAAGCGGACTTGATCTTTTCTTAACATTTATGCAAACCAGTTTTTTTGAGTGCATCCCAATGTAGCCTTGAAAGGGGAATAAAGCTCTCCAAAAGTAAAATGCAAATGTGAACTTTGAGCTTTACCATTCTTTTGGTTGCATAAAAAAATCACAGATAATCATATGTGATATTATTTAAATCAGCAGACATTGACAATTATAGTTTGGGGTAAATATCTGTGGGGTGCACAAATTACATAAGTATTGCACTAGGGAAAAGTACAGGAAAATGCATTTAAAAAAAAAAGTTTTTACTATTTCTTCTCAAATTATAGCCCTTTCTGTCCTGAAAAAAAAATATCATTATATAATAGATTAGGGTAAACTGCAAACACTAAAAGGTGTAAGATGCAGAACAAAGACTTCCCCGAAATATAAACATTTTTTTCTAGGACTCAAGGGGATTAAAGTGAAATTGTTTTTGAGCAATTTTAAATGCTGATTAATTTATTTCCAATGCATTTTAAAAGTGTTAGTTTCCTGCAGAATCAGGTGGCCCCCGGAGCACTGGCTCTGATATCCTGTTTTAGGGTGACTCCTTTCACTTGCAGAGAACTATGGAGCCACCCTTCTATGTGCTAGAAAGCTGTGTGTGTCTCTACAATCACACAAGCATGGCAAGACAATCCGCTCCCTGTTCCCCCCTCCTTCTTCCTCCCTTCTCCAAGCTAGTAGTTGGGCAGCTGCTGGAGAGTGCTCTGTCCTCCAGAAACATGACTATTAATATTTATTATTATTATTACATAGTATTTATTAGGGCTGCAACAACTAATCGATTATAATCGATTATTGAAAAAGTTGTCAACTTTTTCAATCATCGATTAATCGGCTTCCGATTGGTCGGCCCTGTTCACGGCTCCACACGCCGCACCTGGGGATGGATGATGGATGGGTACGACAGGAGCCAGTAGTAGTTCTATTTCCAAGAACTGCTAGGAGCAGGGTAGTAGAATGAGGTAATTGCTGAAGGTTTTAGGGGTAGTGGAACCCATGGTGAAGGCTATAAGAATTCTAAAAGTAAAATTTGGATGTTGATCTTGTATATGAAAGGTAATCAAATAAAGAAAATATATATTCTAAAAAAAAATATAAAAGGAGCAGTTGATTGGACAGTGGTGACCTGATCCCGAATTGTATCTATTTTGATTTTGAAATGAATGGCAATGTCCTGGGCAGTGAGTGAGTTAGTGGGTGGTGGTGCTGGTGGTGACTATAAGTGTTTTGGCAAAACTGTAAAGAAATACCTTGCTGAGCAATATATATTTGTTTGATTTGGATTCATTATTGAAAGAGTTTAAAGTGATATTAAAGTCAAAATGTTTTTAAGTTATTTCAAATGCTGTTGAAATCACTTACAATGGATGCTGCTCCTTGATGTTCAAATGCTTTAGTGCAGAATCAGCTGGTCCCCTGAGCAATGATCCTGATATCCTGTTTTAGGGTGGCTCCTTTCCCTTGCAGGGTCCTATGGAGCCCTATGGAGCCACCCTTTTGTGTGCTAGTAAGCAGTGTGTCTCCACAAACACACAGGCACATTCCCCTCCTCCCTTCTCCAAGCTAGTAAATGGACATCTGCTGAGGACTGCTCTGTCCCTTGTGATATTGTACTCAACAGGAAGTTCAGGGAAGTGGAGCTGAGAGAGTTGGAGCCAGATGTTCAGGAAACATGATGATTGTAAGAGCTTGGACAAAAACGTAATGAAATGCTTTGCTGGGAAATGTATATTTGTTTAATCTGGATTAGTTATTGAAAAAAGGCTGAGCGTTGAATGCTACTTTAAAACTACTTCAAGGGCCAGATTTACTCTCTCTGCTGCCCCAAGCCAAGGTTCCTTAATGAGCCTCCCTACAAATGCCAACCCCCTCTCCCCCCCATGGAGAATGGCAGACCTGTAGGCTGCATAAAAGTGATCTCGGTGGCACCGCCGAGATCACTTGTACTAAACAACTGGTGGATTTCCCGCTGTACATTTAGCTCTGCTTGCCCAAAGCAGAGCTAAATGTAGAAAACAACTACCAGCCCGGTGCCCGGGAACTGCATGTCCCGGGCATCAGCAGATAGGAATTCCACAACCCTGCTGCCCCTCTACTCCCTTCTGCCCCAAGGCCAGGCCTTGGTTGGCCTTGTGGGAAATCCGGCCCTGACTACTTCAAGGGAGAGAAAGGCCATGGGACTCAAGTGGTTAAAGACTTCAGAGACGATTCTGTTTTGCTCCTATAAGAAGCACTGGTAAATCCTAATGTAAAATATGCAGCTCACTTTTGGGCACTGGTTAATGCAATGTGGAACTGAAAAGAGTGCAAAGAAGGTGAAGTGAACTTTGCCACCCTTGAGAGTTGTATTTGCCTGCAAAAGCAAGAAGCTAGTAGCATACTATATACAGTACATGTGTTATGGGAGAATAAGTGCACTCGAGTAGAATGATTCCACTAAACACAGGTGGTGTTTTCATTATTGTAAAGCTCACATTTCTTTTATATCTCAGCATTCTATTTTATTTGTTTGTGTTCCTAGTCATTCACTTTGTATTAAAGTGAAGTTATTCTCTTAAGTTTGAGTGTTTGAAGAAAATCGAGAGTAACTCTACAGAGTCCAGACCAGAATAAATAAAACAGGTGCTTTTTTAAAGTGCCATTATACAGTCACTTGTTGTAGATACGTACATATGTGCATGTGTTGCAGATCAAATAGTTATTTGCACACCAAGCAGCTCAAGTCCAATCACAGCTATTTTTGTGATTCTACCTTTATCTCCAATCTAACAATATGGTGTCACCCAAATCTTTGACCAACACTAACGATCAGTAAGGTTCTGTCTTGCAACATGTCTAGTGATAATTATCCTGGGGATGAATTACTAGTTTCCATTCAGTGATTTGGGGTACTTGGGGTTTTCATGAGCTGTAAGCCATAATCATCGCAATTATGACAAATCACGGCTTGAATTATCTTGCTTTGCATGTAATGAGTCTATCTCATATATTAGTTTCACCTTTTAAGTTGCATTAGTGAAATAAATGAACTTTTGCACGATATTCTAATTATTCGAGTTTCACCTGTATGATTCTTTATTTAATTAACCTGTACTTTGCACTATGCAGACAAAGCACAAGGTCCACGCTAAAGTCAGCACCCTCAACAGCAGTATATCTATAGGCAAAACTTTTTATGTCAGTGCTGCTGTTGGAGCAAGGGCATAACTACAAAGCAAAACTGTGGGGACCCCTGAATAATAGACATGTGCAATTCGTTCCGTTCCGAATCAAAATTCATCCGAATTTTCAGAAGTTCAGACATTCGGACACATCCGAATTTCCGAATCCCAATGCATCCGAATCCGAATTTCCATTTCCGAATTTCGGATCCTGTCCGAATTTCGTTCAAAGACTAAACTGAATCAGACATGTGACTTTTCTGGCCAATTAGATGTGTTTTTCAGTTTAATGCATCCGAATGGGTCTGAACACAAATTTTTGTGACAGCAACATGGGAGCCATCTGATTGGCCAGAAAAGTCACATGCCGTAACGAAAATTTGTGTTCAGTGCATACATATGTAGCGCCCTCTAGTATGTCACTATCAAATTTAGTGTATATCTGAACTGTAATCAGTCTAGGTGCTGTTTATTCTGAGTTCTGCACTCTACATGTGTCCCTGAGTTTGCTGGATTGATTGCTCCTCCTGTTGCTGGGTTGAGGACACAGCATACAGTGAAGGAAGATCCATCCTCAGACTGTGACTATGCACTTGACCCTAACCAATCCCTGAGCAAGATGACTCAGAGTTATGGTTGAAGGCAGGTGATAAAAGGGTTGGGGACACTGGCCAGAGGTCTCTCTGCCCCAGGGGCCCTCCATGGTAGGAGGCCTGTGTGATATAGATGCCTGGCCTAGGCCTCAGCACATGGCAGGTGCTGGGGGCTTTGAAGCCGAAGTTACTATTGGATACCTGGTATGCACCTCAGCACGTGGCAGGTGTTGAGGGCCCAGGGACTTCAGATGCTGCTGTAAGGAGACATGAGGGAAGCTGGGCTGGAGGTGGAATCTACTTGTCGAGGAGTGTCGCAGAGGAGCTGGTGAGGCTACCGTCTGGAACCCTGTAAGAGATCCCTCACCCTATTCCCAGGTGCTTTGCTAAAGAAGAAGCCAGTTATTGCTCTAGAAGTCCAGAGATAGCTCTCTCTCTCTCTAGGTCCTGGACTACCCTGGCTGTCTGCTGTTCTATTTTACATTGTTGGTCGCTCTGCAAATAAATGGTAAAAAGACCTTATGACTTGAGCCTGTTCTGTTCCGGAGTGTCGGCGTTGCTGGATCTGAGAAAGGGCCCGGTGGCTGGCAAAACAGGTAGAAGAGTCCCTAGCTCATATCCAGTGGCTCCTTCAGGGGTGAGCGCTACACATATAATACTAAAGCTGAGGCTCCTAGACCCGAATGGCATTCAGGATTTGAATTTCCGATTTGCATTCGGGAGCTAACTAACTAACAAATCCGAAACCCGAACCAAATTGAACTTCGGATCCGAATCCTGAATTCCGAAATATCCGAACTGAACTGAATTTGTTCTGCAGCTTACATGTCTACTGGATAACTCTCTCTGTAGCAGTTGGCATTGTCATTGATCTTAGCATGAAGTAAGTATAAAGGACAGGCAGCAGGAGAGCTGTCAGCATAGTCAGTACACTACCAGGGATCAGTGCTGAGGGATAAAAGTTATAGTAGCACTAATAATAATAACATAATTATATTTCATATTATGATAACATGATTAATGTTCTTACTCTTCAACCCTAATACAAACTTCTTTAAACTCTATCTTCATTCAACTTTTTTGTAGAACCCCAAACCTCAGGCCTCCTGTAAGGTTTTAATAAAGGTGACAATCTGGGATTTGTGACTGCATTAAGCATACAGGGTTAATTTCAGTCTGTAGTAAAAATTCAGAGGGCAATAAATCCAAACTGTTAAGACAGGTAAGCAAATGCTTCTTACTTCACTGAGGAGGATCTGTGATTAGATTATCCTGAGGTCTGACTTCAGACCTTCTAAACTGGAAACCTCACAGTTTTGTTTTTCCAATCAGCCTCCAAAATGGGGCCATCTCCTACCCCAGGTCCTATTGCAGCTGAGTGGGCTGCTGTGGCTCTTGTTATTATGACACTGTGTTGGAGAGTTTGCTTCACTTCCTGGTGAAAAGATTGGAACATCTCTCTAACGGAACCCCAGACAGCAGTAAATCCAGAAATACATTTAACAATACTGCATGAAGTTCATAGCAACCCATCTGTCAGGGTGGGCGTGCAGCTAACCTGTGGTAGTGTGTAAATCCCAGCACAGAAAAAAGCCAGCATGCCAACATAAGATCCAACAACGGTTTACTACAGTCCCATATCAGTACAAGCAACCACCAATGTTTCGAGGGTACATGGATCCCCTTTATCATGGTGACAAGCACCTTCAGAGCAGAAAGCAGTCAAATCTGATGGAGTTACTCCCTCCCCACTCAATCCAAAACTAAAACAAATTGGCTCTAGATAAACTTTAAACTCATCTTCCCTTCACCCCTTTGTCCAAGGAGACGTATAGCTGTGTAAGCACCTAGTCAGGGCCGCCGTCAGGGGGGTACGGGCGATATCATTGTCAGGGGCCCCAGCCACTAGGGGGGCCCGTAGCTCCAAGCCATCATTTTTTCTCATTGAATTATATTGCAAGTTACATGTGCCTGGTCCCGGGACACCCCCGCGCAATTGGACGGGTATGATAGTGTATACAGGGGGCGGAGCTTAGTTTGCCCGGGCAGAAGCGCGTAGGAAGAAGACAAGAGCATGTCTGCTGCTGCTGCCGCCTGCCGAGTCCGACTGCCTGGATGGGAAAGAAAGGTAAGTGTTTTCCCCCTGGTTCCATTCCAGTCTCCAGATATACTGCTAATCCTAAAACCTGGAGCACTCTCTATTATGTATTTGTCCACAGAGTCAGATAGAGAAAGGCTCCAGGGATGGTGGGGGATGTAATGTAACAGACAGAGACTGAGGGGAGAGAGAGACAGATCGACGCTGAGAGCTGCTTCTTAGCGTTGGTCTGTGTCTCTCTCATGCTTCCCTCCTCTCAGCATGGTCGGTCTGTGTCTCATTTTATGTGCAGGGATATGTATTTTTTTTATGGGAGGGGGAGGAAGAGTATAAAGGTGCCCATACACTGCTCGATTCTCGTACGAGAATCGGGCGAAATCCCTCGATCGTACGAGAATCGAGCAGTGTGAACTAAGACGTGCGACCGTTTCTACTGTACGGTCGCACGTCTTTTGTCGAGCCAACATGTTCGAAAACCCGCCGAGAATCGTACGATTCTTGGCGGGTTTCCAGCCTGCTCGCCCGATAGCTG
>NW_017307557.1:0-330 GCF_000935625.1 Nanorana parkeri | reverse complement strand
TCCAAGTGGGTCAGATCGTACGGGCTTTCAGGAAGCATACGACCATCGCAAGACAAAAGTCTTGCGATGGTCGTAAGGTGTATAGGCACCTTAAGTGTATTAGGCTGCATTCACACCTGTATCTTTAGGAGCAATTAGGGATTCCTGCATCAAGAATCCCAAATCTGGCATTTAAAATCGTCAGCTGTCACCTATTCAAGTTAATGATCAGGTGATAGCACTTGCATGTCAACTCCTGCACACCATCATACCCGTCCTCTGCACCCCATCCCACTATAATACCCGTCCCCTCCATCCCTGCATTCCATCATCATAACCATCCTCTGCACC
>NW_017307556.1:454096-495934 GCF_000935625.1 Nanorana parkeri | reverse complement strand
CGTGCGGCGGGGTTTTTTACTTTTTTCCATGGCGGCGGGGCATTGGCATATATGTACTGTTTGTTGGTTGTTATATTTTTGTGTCTGTAGATTTATCAGTTTTCTGATTTTGGCCAGGATGTTTGCATTGCTGTATGTGGATTAATTCCACTCACTTGATGCAGGATTTGAACCGGGGAAATAGGTGTTGTGTGGCAGGTCCTCTAACCGCTCAGCCACTGGGCTTCGCTTTGCTGTTTGTTGGTTGTTGCACATCCCTATTGTATCCTCGGCATTTTAACACGCCATGCGCGCGCGTTGGTAGTATTTATCAAGCATCTTTATAACCTGCATACGCTTCCGCGCCAAGCGTACACGCGCGCGCAATCGCCGTGTTTTTGCATGGCGTGTTTGTGAGGTTAGTAAATCAACCCCAAAGACTCTGCAACCACAGAAACAGGTGACGGCCCCTTAAGCTGACCATACACTGCTTACATTTTGGTTAAACTTTAAGCTGTGGATGGCCCTGTTAGCACCACTCAATTAGACAAAAGTGGATTTTTAAACTGACTTTTGTTGAAGGACCTGAGTTGAAAATTGTCCTATGATCAGTGGGTGCAACTGACCAGTTGCAATCAGTGTTCTGGCATTCTGATGGCTGTGGGGATGGGGAGATTCCTGTATCCACGTTGTTTAACGTGGATAACGGAATTAGGAATTACATACAATAAATGTGTATGACCAGCTTTAGACCCCACAGGATGTTTAGGGTTTACAGTAGGTGTCCCATTCACCCATTACCCAAGGAAATTGTATACCTCTACCATTATAGGAATGGATGCTGTATCTGAATACATGCCACAGCATACACTGGTATTGGTATTAATCAAAATATCAGTCAATTGTCTGCATTATCCTAGAGTTGTATTATTAAATATATAGAAAATGTTTGCTTTGGAAAGTGAATGGTCACAAGGTGAAGATGGATACACTTCAATCATGGAATCATGTGCATCTAAAACTCCTGTTTTTTAACCTCCCTTGCTCATGATTACTGTAATTCAAAGTGCACTGAACTTTACATTATTCCCTTTGCTACATTAACATTTACTTTGCAAAGTCTGTATTTATTTTGCTGAATAAATATTCCCCACTCTTTTAGCAAATCAACCATGTAGACAAAATGTCATGGTGCACATTTTAGAATAATTTGGGAATGTATGTAGTTGATAACAAGCATAGATGGTTCTTTCTCACAATGTGAACGTTTGGGCCCTTAAAAAGTGTCTACTACAACAGCTTACTCCTTTTCAATCTCAGTCCTTAAGGCTCCATGAAGGACATTTTAAAAAGAATAGCAACACATGTGCATATCGAGTTGTTTCTCATGTAGCAACATCGAAGGGATTGATTTACTAAAGGCAAAGAGGCTGTCCACTTTGCAAAGGGATTCACACTTTGCAGGGGAATTTCCCCTTACCCAATCATGTATTTTTATTTTCCTTGCACATAATTGGGTATTCTTTGTAAAGTGAATTTCCACCACGTTCACTACGCTGAGCGACAATTCTCTTCCATAGTGGAAATTCCTTTGTAAAGTGGACACTCTATTTGCCTTTAGTAAATCAACAGTTTTATGTATATTTGCAAGCAGTTTGCTTGGAATTCTGAGCAGTAAACTGAGACAGGTTTGCACAGGTATGTGACAGATTTAAAACTGAAGATGAGGCAGAGTCTTACTCCAAACAAACGCATAATTAAGAAGTGATTTAGAGGAAGGTTTTATTCAGTCACCGGGCTATTTTAAAACAGCAGATAGAGGAATTTCTAAATGAAGCTGAACTTGTAAATCTCTCTCATAATCTGTGCTACTGCTCCTGTTTAACTTACATTACAACATGTTTGATAAATGTCCCCCACTGATTAAGCCTTCCACTTCACAGGTGATTAAATCTGCACTAACTACTATTAGTGATGATCTAATTAAGAGATATGCTGGTTTGCTAGTTTTTGACTTGCCTGAATATTTTCTTGCCGATCTGGCAGATCTCCTGAGGATTTTGAAATTCAGCAGTTAAGGCCATTGTGATTATTAAATATGAAAATATGCAGACTGAATAAATCTACAGGCATATATTTGGGCAAATTAAATATGATTTGCAAACCGATTTGCTCATCACTAGCAAATGTGTACAGCTTAACTCCAGACAGATATAACAGACACATGTTAATGCAGCTCTGTATCATCATTATTATTATTTTTGCAATACAAGCAGTGTAAGTAGCTGAATTTGACCAGGAATTAGCCTCTAACAGTCTACTGTACAACAGAGCTCAGAAGTGGGGGATGACAAGCAACACAAGGAGTATGCTGATAGGATGAGACAGCAGCACAATAGATAGATGAGCCCATCAATATACTGCTTCTCCTTTTACTGTCCAGTCGCAAAGTGGGGGTGTGAAGTAGACCTGTAAGTTAAATTCAAACTGCAGAAAATGAAGTTCTGGTCTTTTTCTCACCACTGTAAATATCAGGGCTGGATGGACAGAAATACATTTGGCAGGCAAACACCTCTAATATCTGTATTGTATTGGTTGTATTTAGTGGTTTACTTGGAATTCAGCCTAAATTCACAAGTGCTCCTAGTGTATGCTCTCAGCACCATGGTCAGCATACCCTATACTATTTTAACAGTCTCTCTCTTTTTTTTTTTTACATAGTGCTGGAAAACTCAATTGAACTTGTCATTATACCCAAAGCATTGCCATCAGTCCCTGATGGAGTCTATAACCTAATACATGAACATGTTTAACGCAGTTTCGATTTTGTCTGTGAAGGTTCTCGTTTATCCAGGTCATGATATAGCTAGTACCAGTTAGTCACTTTCAGCTGGACATGTTCTGCAATGTTGAAGACATTTCTATGATTATCCAAGCCACTTCTTCAGTTCTGATCAGTGTCAGGAAAATTCCCCAATAATTATATTCACACAGGTAGTGCAGACACCTTCATCCAGTCTTCATGGAAAGTCCAAGAACAGGACAGGAGGTGTGACAGTTGAGGAACCACTTTATACTATTACAAAATCCTATCCTTTGTGTAAGGAAGTCTACATAGGTGTTAAACCTTCCATTTACATGGCTGCAGATGTGAATTGTTGTTTAAACACCGGAGTAGAGATGATACGGCAGAACTTAACCAGTTGACATCCGCGGTGTTAAACCCCCTTCCCATCAAGGCCATTTTTCAGTATTCAGCGCTGCGGTACTTTGACTGACATTTATTCCGTCATGCAACGCTGTACTGAAATGAATTTTATACCCTTTTTTGGGGACAGATAGAGCTTTCTTTTGGTGGTATTTATTTTTTACTATATTAAGGAAAAATTACCGATTTAAAAAAACAAAACAGTTTCACCTTTATTAGATGATAAAACATTTATTATAACCCAATTTTTTTTCGTCCGTTTTTTTACAACGGGCGGACGGCAAGTGGTTAAAGGGGTTCTAAACCCTCCGGGTTTTTTTGCTTATATCTACTGCTAGCATGCAGTAGTTATAGGCAAGAAGTGTAAAAAAACCGCTTAAAATCATTTTAAACTTACCTCGTTATCGCTGCTCGCTCCCGCGCCGAGAATCAGGAACTGCTCGTACGGCCGCAAAGGATCTTGGGGCGGGCGCATGCGCAGTTCCGATTCTCGGCCGGGAGACGAGCAGAGACGCAAGGTAAGCCTATGGACGCGTGCACCCGCCTGCAGACACCGCTGGTTCGGAGAGACAGAGCAGTCAGCGCTGGATCGGAGTGACATCACACCACTGGAGGGACACATGAAAACATGGAGAAAGAAGAGGAAGATCGGAAAAAGAGACATCATTTAAGGTAAGTGCTAACATTTACATGGGGGGGAGGGACATTTTTTTTTGCCTTTAATATCACTTTAAGTCCACAGCCACTCACCTCTGCTTCATTGACATTGTTATATTCTCCCTGGCTTCTTTTGGGTGCTGGGTTTTCAGCCATCTTGATAGATCAGTGGGGGAATGTGCATAATAGTTCAATCTGGCATTCTGTGCTTCATCAGCTTCAAAGAGGTTCCAAAGGTGACATTAGGTGCCTTAATAGGCACTAAAATTTATTTAAATGCATCTTTGTATGAAAAATGTGGGTTTGATAAACTGTTTCACCAATATGTGTGATATGCAAAATTGCAACTGCTACCATTATATTCTACAGGGGCTTTAAAGGAGAACTACGAGGTGACATATTTTTCCATAGTTGTCTTTTGGGTCACGGGAGGACGTATAATACGTCCTCCCGTGACCCAAAACTCAGCTTATAGCGGGCTACTGCCAAGAGCCCCGCACGGGGACAGATCCCGACAATACTGTCGAGATCCACCCAGCTGGCTGATTGACAGTGGGCTCTGCCTATCTAGAGACAGAGACAGCTACGCCTGCCCCTCCTCTATCAGTCCCTCCAGTCAGCACTGGGCCTAAAATGAACATTTTAACATGTGTGCACAAAAATGGCTCTGGCAGCGAAAGGGTTAAGAGTAACAGTAAACTTAAAGGTAACATTTAAGGCATATAACAGGATTTAAATCCTATTCTCTGTACATCCTACACATCCACTGTCACTGCACACACTGCAATGTTACTTAGTACAAAGTAACATCCCATAATAATTGGAAACTTGCTCCTGGTATCAGTAAGTGATTTTTTACCTTAAGTGCAGGAACACAAGCACAACTTACAAAATAAAAAAATACCATGTGCAATATAGAATTTTATTCCAGACTTTATCGTGCCTGCAATTCTCCTTTTTCATTTTGAAATATTAGACAGCACAAAATAGGAAAATATTATGCTGACTGTTAGCCACCAGACAATTATAATTGTAATCATAAACTGTAACTCAGCAAATTTTGTTCATTAAAGCTGAAATTACTCAAATTAGTCAAACAATTAATTGAAACTTAAGCAGCCAGCCCCTGTGTGATTCTGCGAGCTCTGCACTATTTGTATGGAATAGCATTAGATGTTACATATTTAGTAGCCTCCACTCAAAAATGTTTTATCATACTGTGCAAATTGTTATTTCAGTTGCATCTATCTATAGATAAGGCATAGGAGGATAGCTAATAATGGTGTAAGAAATGAGCAGGTGACCTTGGTGGCCTTCAAATTGGATCATTAGGCTGTACATAATTTCTCATTATTAAAACACACATTGCTCAACTCTCTGCCTTTGTCTTAAACCAATGTGTAATGTATAATATACTTTTCATGTTTACATATTTAGATGACAGATTCTTTCCTGCTTGTTTGTATTTTTCTGCATGAATTTCTTCATCTATAAGCTGTGCCTAAAGATGGCTATACAGTAGACCTCAGATGACGGTCAGACATACATGCACCATTCAGCTATTGCTGGGGTGCTTAGGTCACCGTCAGACAGTACATATATAGGGGGGGCACATAAGATACCACAGTCAAAATGGTGCGGTACGAATCATTTTCACCACTAAAAAAAACTAAAGAAGTATATATAAATAAGATTACAAAATACGACAGTAATGCGGTATGCGATGATAGCTTTTTATTGTACTAACCTTATTTATTGTACTTAGAAGACAAACTTTCAAGAGTTTTAATTTCTTCCTCAGGCATTGCTTTAGACTTGAGAAAGAGGAAAACTCTCAAAAGCTTGTCAATTTCAGCAAACACCAGGGCTGTGTAAATAATCACCTATAGCGATAGAGGACTACAAACCACAGCAATACATTATACAGAAAAGCAGAATACCACCAGCTATAGAGGACTACAAATCCCAGCAATACATTATACAGTAATGCAGAATACCACCAGCTATAGAGCACTACAAATCCCATCAATACATTATACAGCCTTGCGGAATAATACCATTAGCTATAGAGGACTACAAATCCCAGCAAAACATAGAGCAATGCAGAATAATAGTATATACATTTGCCACATACCCTGTGCTGCTGCTCTACTCTGGGGCTCTGGCCTAATGTATATGGCAGAGCTTATCAGGAGGGGTGGGGAGGGTCTTAGTAAGGGGAGATGTGCGGGTGGCAAAAGCGCTGTAAGCAGGAATTGCGTGGCTCCCCAGAAGGCTCCCGCAAGGTCCCCAGCCAGACCTAAGACACCTATGTCAATTTGAAATCAGTTTTGATGTACTAGATCATGTGCTCTGTCATGCCCTCTTCTTCCTCTCTGGGTGGTGAGTGGTGGTGGTGGGGAACAGCGATGTTTCTCCCATGTGAAGCCCCAAGAAGCCTTGATGCGTCTTCTCTGTCCCTACTCTGCTAAAATACATGAGCAGCCAATGGCAGTGCTGCACTCTCCCTCTTAGCCAATAGCAACTAGGGTGGGCTGAGGAAGATACAAGTGGTTGCCGAGTGCTGAGGAGCCCATACAGCAGGGGTCTCAATTTAGTCGGGGGCCACTAGACACATTTTTTAGTCACGTGGGGACCTCTACTATATACGGTACCAGTGTTAATGTCTGCCTATGTTACAAGCAGCAACTGTCACCCATTCAAATTAATTGTAGACCTTACTAGTGATCCATCATTCGGCCGGAGCTCAGAACTGACAGAGCTTGCGCCGAAGCTGACAGGAGCAGCTCTGCGGTCTGCATCCGTCGGAGTTGCAGACCACGTAGCTGCTCCCGCAAGTCGGGCACGCGGTCCGTGACCGTGTGCCCGACTTGTCAGCTGGCAAGAGACCGCTGCCGTACAGTGAAGCTGTACGGCAGCGGCAGTTTTAAAGGGGAATCAGCAGGGGGGCACACGGGGGGGGGGCAAGAAATAACTTAGGTGGGGAAATTGCCCCCCCTTGCCCCCCTGTAGAGATGCCTATGCTGTCAGGTCACTGTTAATACCCTATAATCCATAACACTAGTGTACCGTTACTATAATATTGTCTGTATCATGCAGAAATCTCTGCCCATCAGTTATCACAGCACTAACTAAATTGTATGCTGTGTATAAGACAAAAACTAGATTGTCAACCTGCTAATTAAAAATCTAAGAGTTGCCACTCCCTCAGCCACTTTTACTGTCAAAATGACAGCCGGAACTTGCTGTGTCTCTAGCCACTGCTGTAAAACATGCCCCTTATGATCAGTGTTTGTAAACACTGTTCAGTAACGTTATTTAAGGCTTGTTCCCACCATCTCCAGACCGATGCATTTTTTTATCTGCACCAAAAACACATGCACAGTAATTTCAATGGTTTTAAATGAGGCTAGTTCACACCATTGTGTTCAGTTGCAGAGCTTTTTTAAAAAGTACAGCAGCATGCTTTTTTTGCACCAGAACATGCAAAAGGCACCAGAAGGCACTTAAACACATGCAAAACCAAACATGCATGAACGCATATATGGAAACACATCCCGAACTGGTCTGGAGATAGTGTGAACAAGTCCTAAAGCTGGCCATTCACCTATAGATTATCTGCAGATTTTCTATTGTCAGATGGAAAAAGTGCAACAGATTCCTCCATCTACGCTAAACTGTGTGGATGGCGGAATCTCCCGCTGGGCCAAGCTTTAGTATCTTGCTAGTCGGCCCCGCTGGCTGCCAAAATAACTAAACAATCTGATTGGATGCAGGCATTGTCCAGGTTTTTTGAGAGCTCACAGCCGATTGGGCGGAAGCACTGGCTATTTTGCCAGGCTTTGACAGAACAATGGAGTTTAGGGGGGTATGCAGTAAAGGTGAATATAAGTGGGTCGTAGGCCCGGAATGGGCTTTACAAAGTGATTTACAAAGAATAAAAATGCTCTCTTATGCATATTTTTGCTATAATCCTTGTACTGAATAGATGAGTGTAATCATACAGCTCATTATAACATGGTCACATTGTCTTTTAAACTTAAGCTGAAAAAATGACTTACACTAATAAACACAAATGTGAGCACAATACCTATGTATTATTGTTAATTATACATTTGCATTGCTGTCTTCCTTGTAATTCCTGGATGGTATACTGAAATAATTACAGAGGCTGCCAAATTAGGATGAACAACACAAAACCTATTATGTAACAGCATTACTACATATATTCCAATGCATACTGAATCAGTATTTAGAAATAGTCTGAGAGTAAGTTGTATGGGAAGTGGAGTTTATTTTAAATATAAAATTACTTTGGAAGCACCGATAATATGCTGTACTCTACTATTTTATTTTTAGATGTCTCCAGTTTCCCTATGACATAAGATGCTATTGCTAAACCAGGAGAACCCAAAACTAACTTCACTTCCTGATACTAGCTGAAATTATGGAATTATGGCCATCCCTATAATGAGGCAGCTGGAAGCTGTGGCCTTAGGTGGCATATCTTTGGATCATGTGGGTAGGGCCAGCCCCCTTTCTGGCAAACGTAGAACCAGGAAGCAGTAGAAGCCATAGGTAAAGGTAATTTCTGCTACTCACCTGGATCAAGATAATTGAAGTAGGTGCAATGAGATCCTTCCATTGCCTCTCAGAAAAACAGTAAGCAGCACAATAGTTATATTATGTAGACATTGAACCACACTAAAAAATAGTTTTGTTTATTTCCCAGATCGATTCAGTATTCGATTTCTTAACAGGGTTATTCACAAAAGGGTGAAGAGTTTGGAGAAGGCAGGAGAAGTGAACAAACTACCAGGTGGACAAATTACTGGGAGGGACTGGGCATGACCGAATATATGGAAGATGGAGGATCCTTAAAAATCAATTTAAAGAACTAGGTTGCAAGCTGAAGGTAAGGACCTCCCAGGTAATATTCTCTGGAATATTGCATGTGCCATGTGCAACGCAGGACAGACAGCGGGAGCTTAGAGAACTAAATGCTGGTGTAGGATGGAAGGCTTTGGGTTTCTAGAGCACTGGGCTGACTTTTCATTGGGGTACAACCTATATGCTAAAGATGGTCTGCACCTAAATGGAAGGGGGGCTGCTGTGCTAGGGGAGAGGTTCATGGGAGGGTTGGAGGAGTATTTAAACTAGGATCAAGGGGGGAGGGAAAGATGGAATATAATGGGGCAGATATGTCAAACAGGGGTTGGGCTATAATGGAGGTTGGAGCAGGGGAAGATGGGGGGAGGGAAATCAAACTAGATAAGGAAATTCCCATGTTGCACACAAATATTGGAGATGATGGTACTGATTGTATTACAGCAAAAGATACATCAATTACAAGTATAAAATGTAAAAATGGCTAGAATTGTTTGTTCGCCAATGCCAGAAGTCTGCACAGCAAAATGGGAGAACTGGAAGCTTGGCGCATGAGGAGAACTATGACATCATTGGTATTGCTGAATCTTGGCTTGGTTCTTCACATGATTGGGCTGTTAATATTCCTGGTTATACTCTCTTTCGAAGAGACAGGGTAAAACGAAAAGGTGGCGGGGTTTATCTCTATGTGAGGAGTGATTTTAAAGTGAGTGTGAAAGAGGACTTTGTTGATGGTGAGTGTGATGGTGCTGAGGCGTTATGGGTGGAGTTGTATACTGGTAAGCATAGCGCAAATGTAATTGTTGGAGTTTGTTGCAGGCCCCCCAGCATTACTGAAGAGATAGAGACTCAACTCCTTAAACAAACAGAAAGGGCTGCAAAGTCGGGGACAGTAGTATTAATGGGAAATTTTAATTATCCTGACATTGACTGGCATAATGGCACTGCTGGAACAGTAAAAGGCCGGACATTTATAAACTTATTACATGATAATTTTACGGTACAGTTTTTAGAAGCCCCAACTAATGCTCTGCTGGATCTGGTAATCTCAAACAATGCAGAGCTTATTACACATATAAAAAAAACATCTGGGCAGCAGTGACCATAATATGATTTCATTTAGATTTGCAACCCGCAGATGCTGCAGTGCCGTCCGTCCGTTTTTTTACTACGGGCGGACGGCAAGAGGTTAAATATATGAATACTAAAAAAATCAGGTCGGAGCATGTTGGCCCCTTAAAAGATAACTCAGAGTTGGTAACTGGGGACAATGAGAAGGCAAATCTATTCAATACTTTCTTCAGCTCTGTGCACACCAAGGAACATGATATAGCTCAAGTCCATAATGGGGATAGCAGTGCCATACCCTCCACCGAACCACAATGGCTGACTTTTGATATGGTCCAGGAACGGATAGACAAAATTAAGGTGAATAAAGCACCTGGACCAGATGCCTTGCACCCACGTGTCCTCAAAGAATTGAGCTGTGTAATTTCAAAGCCATTGTATCTAATTTTTAGAGACTCTCTAACGACTGGCTTGGTACCGATGGAGGGATCAAAGTTTTTACCAAGTAATTACAGACCTGTAAGTTTAACCTCAATAGTTGGCAAGATACTTAAAAGTTTGATCAAGGATCACATGCAATTGTTTTTGCTTGAAAATAATATCATCAGTGATAGTCAGCATAGATTCACAAAAGAGAGAAGTTGTCAAACAAACCTACTTTCTTTTTATGAGGAAGTGAGTATTAAATTGGACAGAGGAATGCCTGTGGATATAGTATACTTGGACTTTGCAAAAGCGTTTGACACAGTTCCCCACATGCGGCTAATGTATAAGTTAAGGTCAGTAGGTATAGAGTATTCAATCTGTAATTGGATAGAAAACGGGCTTAAAGACCGTATTCAGAGAGTGGTGATAAATTATTCGTACTCTAAATGGTCTGAGGTTGTTAGTGGTGTTCCCCAATGTTCAGCGTTGGGTCCCTTACTGTTTAACCTATTTATAAATGACATAGAATTGGGGATTAAAAGTACTATTTCTGTGTTTGCAGATGACACCAAGTTATGTAGTGGAATACAGTCCTTACAGGATGTCTCCAACTTACAGGCAGATCTGAATCTGAATCTCTGTGTGATTGGGCAACTATTTGGCAAATTAGGTTTAATGTTGATAAATGTAAAGTTCTGCACTTGGGGACTAAAAAACTGTATGCGTCATACACTCTGGGGGGAGTATGTTTGGGGGAGTCAATGATGGAGAAAGATCTGGGTGTTCTGGTAGATCATAGACTCAATAATAGCATGCAATGTCAAGCTGCAGTTTCTAAAGCAAGCAAAATACTTTCTTGTATTAGAAGGGGTATAGATTCCAGAGACAGAGACATAAACCTGCCCCTGTACAAAGCATTAGTAAGTCCTCATCTGGAATATGCAGTTCAGTTTTGGGCACCAGTTCACAAAAAGGATGTTGTGGAACTGGAAAAAGTGCAGCGAAGGGCGACCAAGCTCATAAAAGGCATGAAGGAGCTCAGCTATGAGGAACGATTAGCTGACCTGAATTTGTTCTCTCTGGAGAAGAGGAGATTAAGGGAGGACATAATCACCATGTATAAATACATAAATGGTCCATATAAAGAACTTGGTGCCAAATTATTCACATTAAGGTCACTGCAAAGGACAAGCGGGCACTCTTTGCGTCTGGAGGAAAAGAGGTTTAACCTTTCCATATGGAAAGGATTCTTCACAGTTAGAGCTGTGAAAATGTGGAATAGACTCCCCCAGGAGCTTGTTCTAGCTAGCTCGGTTAATTGTTTTAAAAAACATCTGCATGTATTCCTAAATGCACAGAATATTACTGAATATTGAGTTCTTATAGGTATATTAAGCATCAGAGATTCTTGATCCAGGAAATACCCGATTGCCTTATGGGATCAGGAAGGAATTTTTCCCCCTGTTGGAGCAAATTGAACCATGCTTCATACGGGTTTTTTTTTGCCTTCCTCTGGATCAACATTGGGTAATTGTGGGCATAGTGTTCCGTTTAGGCTTTTCTCCTTTTTTCTTTTTTTTCTTCTTTGTATCTCTATAGGTTGGACTCGATGGACTTGCGTCTTTTTTCAACCTGACTAACTATGTAACTAACTACGTAACTATGTAACTAAGCCCTATTTGATGGTGTCAGGTTGAGTAAATTGTGTCCAGCGAGATGTTGTCACTTGAAGAGTAATAAAGTTTGTTTTTACAAGAATTGTGTGGCAGCTGATGTCACTTGTTCTTAGGTAGTTGCTCAAGCTGACAATGATAGTTAGCAAATGCACAGCATGACTGCCTGGCATTGATTGAGATATTACGGGAATTAGTGAACATTCCAATGTTATATGCATGACTGATGCAAGGAAAATAAATAACACCATGCAGCCCCAATGCAGACTTTAAATAACACTGACTATGGTGGCTTTCCACAGCACAGAGAGATAGTATATCTGTAATTCTAGTACCACCCAGCACAGTCTTGTCTGGCAGGGCAGGAGATATGATATTTATCTGCTGCAGTTAAGCAACACTTACTGGTCTTGTCCTGTTTCCAGTCTTTCACTAGACAGTGAAAAGGGAAGCAGCAAACTAAAGAGCTTATCACACTGTCACTCTGCAGTCTCATACTAGCAGCATGATCCATGTTGGCTCATGATCACTGCAACTTGAAGTGACACCAAACTCAGGAGTTAAATCTTAAAAATGCATCCAACCTTAACTATTAGACATGTACATTCAGATTCGGACTTGCTGAATCATGAAATCCTGTTGATTTGGCAGTTCTGAATCAATTATATGCCCAAATATATGAAAAACTACATTCTGGCATTTATTCTGTCGTTTTGTATGGGCACCGGCATCTTGCTGTAATCTCATGCTTAGTTTACTCATCTGTGTTGAGATTGTAGTCCATCATGGGAGTGAGCTTGGAGTGGTGACTACTTTAGAACACACACAGGGACCATGGGCAACAAAAGTAACCACCCTCCAGAAGGAAGGACAGTGTCAGCATGAATTCAGAGATGATTGGAGGATCTACAGCCGAGTGATACACATATAAGATAAATGTTTGTTATTAGTTAAGCTACTTGAATGTATTTTTTTTTTAAACTAAAAAATAATAATATACTTCAAACATACGGCTACATTAACCTGTGTTTTCTCTTTATGTCTGGAGTTCAGATTTAAACAAAACAGGTTATGTCAGGTTAAAGTAATACATTCTAAATCTGAAATGTTTAACTGTTCAGAAAACAGATTACCCTAATATAGACACATGTATTTGTTCCTTCTCATGATGTAATATTGGAAATCTTTAAGAAGCTTCTGTGTTTTATCATTTCACTGAAACGGATCATTACTCAGTAGACAATGGGTATTTTAAAACCTCACAAGATAAGTATATTTACCTATATAAATACAGTGATGTGCCTGAATGAAATATATGTTGTTGGTTTTCTGTGCTGTGATTGAAATCATGTTGATGTGCTATAATTATGGCAATTCTGTAATTTTGCATGCTGTGTATTTGAATAAACATGCTGTTCCATGATTGAGTCTCATTTATGGATACCCTATTGCACGTTGATAAATAGATTGTGCGAGGAGTCCGATAAAGTGTAGGTGTTCTCATGCCTCGTTCAATGTATAAGTGATGCATCCAATACAAGAATTACTTGTAATGAATCTGATCAACCAATGACTGAATCGCACAGCAGTTCCCCAGTGAGTGAATGGCAGGGCTCATTATTGCAAAGACATTTTCCGACTTGTTGAAAAAGGGAAACAAAAGCAACACAGAGCGCCTCCATAGTGTAAAACTTTTATTTGATGAGTACAACACGCAAGTGAAAATGTACTTACACGAAAGCCAATGATCATAAGCGTAAAAGGAAACGATAAAATATAAAATCTCCAGCAGGGGAAGTCTGAGGGGATCTCCAAATCAGCGTCCTCTGCTCCCGTATGTTTTTTAAAAAGGTCTACGCGTTTCAGGGGCACGCCCCCTTCATCAGAACCTGCTTTTTTCATTGTTGAAAAAGGGGTAATTTATACAGGCAGACCTAAGAGACAGTTCACTTAGAGGAACACATTTAAAGACTATCATCAGGAAAAAAAGAATTCCCATTGCAGTGGACCCTTGCCCTATACTACAAGGGTTAACTGCTCATTTAGTTCTAGAGTACCTGTGTAAATGACTTTTACTGACCTTATTATTATCAGAGGACAGATGCTGGTGATAATTTAAGAAATGATAATCTGTATGAAACTCTTTCACATATGCATATAAAGGCTTTCATGAACTAAACATTTACTACTACAGCACTATATTTCCTGTGTGTGGTATAGGTAGGTCTGTAAAGTAATATTTGAAACTACAAGGATTTCCTTTTTTTAAAATGAGATTCATGTCCCATTTAACACTGAAGAGCCTTTATTCACAGAGTAAGTATACATCCGAGAAGGTCCCCACTTTGATATAAAGTTAAAGCCTTACTGAATAATATGTTTTTTTCATCTTTCCCAGCAGATGATGAACATATTGTTTTTCTAACAAATGATATAATAAATATAAATAATAAACTAATGCTGTTGTTACATTGTACATATAAATTTACATACAATACACAGAAGTAAGTTTTTTAAAAATGTTATGCAATGCAAATGCAAGGTCTGCTTTGCTTATTGTCCCCCACCACCACTAAAAAAATAAAACTAGTAAAAAAAGCATTACAAAGAAAAACAAAATGAAAAAAATACTGTTCTCAGACCTGGTTTCTGTCTAATCCCAGGAAGGCCGGGTGCTTGAAATACCATGATAATACACTTCTGTACTGTACCAGTCTTGTGATTCTGGCCCCCCTGTTATAGCCAGTTCCAGGGCCTGTCTGCATATTTTAATGGAGATAAGCAATACTGATCCAAGATGCTCCCTAGCCTGTGATTGGCCAATAAAGGAGTAGCACACTGGTGAGATCATCCATACACTCTACCCCAATGTAAACATGTTTACAGAGAGCACTGTGCAAAATAACATAGCCCCTAATTGGCACAGAGTGCTGACCTTCCCTCTCTCAGTTCGAATGCTGTTCTACAATGGTAACAGCGGGCTAATATCAAAAAAGGTTTAATGCACTAATGCTAGTTTTATTTAGAAATGCCTTTAATGTTTCTTAATGAATACATAACCTGTGTTAGGTTATATCTTCATAGATTTTATCATTAAAGTGGACCTTTACCACTTGTACAAAAAATCACAGCAGCATGCAGCTTCACGCATGCTGATTTAAAATCATCTGGGGAAGAAAAGAGAAAAGAATACAAAGCCTGCAATTATCTACTGTATATGTATGTGTTTGAAGAATGTCATTACTAAACACTTCTAAGGTGTGTTTGCTGTTATTTTAAAGATATGGGTAAAGGTCCACTTTACCCACATGGTTTCTTGGTTTTCCCTGGTGTTAAAAGAGGAAATGTTCTGGTATACAGAATGTGTCTTTGGCTACAGCCTCTGCATGTCTGACAAGATAAGTAGCTTGGCCACGTTATATGAATATCCACTGAAAGGCTCTCATTTTAAATTGATATGTTCAATTGTTAGGAGACCCCAAGGTTGACCTGGAACATGCTGGAGGGGTTATATATCAATTACATAGTTGAGGAATATTTTAGAATTCTCTGCAAAGAACTACCAGGGAATGGGAAGCAGGACTGCTGCCTCATGGCCTCTACTGCAAGCCATAATTTGCAAGATAAAATGACAATATATTTAGCAATTTAAAATCAGTGTATTTCTTCTCAGAGGTGAAAATCAGTACGGAGATTAATATGCAGTAATGGCACTCATTCCTTAATAGAATGTTTATAAAATGAGAAAATGTGTATAAAAATATTATGTCACCTTGGGTCAGTATTGCAACCTTCTACACTTTAAAATATTCTGTTCTGACGGATGAAATATGTCAATGATAAATTATGCTGAACTATTCACCTTAAGAATGTCCACTAGTTAAAAAGCTTTTTATCCATGATTTATCTACAGATAACAATAAGACATTTTTTTTTCTATAAACAAGACCTCATCCAAAGGGTCACTTTAGAATATGAAACTTTGACTTGACTACTCTTTTCATGCTTCTGGGAGAAAAAACAGCTACATTGTAATGGTCAACTAATCCAAGCTTTCCTTTTCCACTATAATTAACCTGCTGAAAAACATAATAGATTGTGCATTAGGACAGTGTATGTTTTTTTTTAATGTATAGTCACATAATTCATCTTCTATGTTCTGTCATTTGAGAAAAAAGGGAAGAAAAAAAAGAGACAGATATCAGAGTTTAATCAAATATTTCATTAAAACTAGGGCTAGTTAAAGGCTAACTCTACCTACTGTAGAGTCAACTTCCAGCTGTTTGTGTTTCTGTGAGAGTCCAGTGGGAAGTGGACAGAACATACAGATCTTCCAAGGAAGAGAGCAAAAGTATCTGAAATGTGTCCAGTATCTAGGGCTATAGCGATTCTGCAGAGACAGGTTGCCCATGGCTATGGCAGGAAGTTGGCACCACCTTTAGGGTTTGAAGATCTACCTGTAACTTGCTGTGTAATATCACCCACAATATGCGTTTTAACTATTAATGCTTATATGTGTGGGTCTAGCTTGTCTGCACTGCATTGTGGGATGGGTGCAAAATCACACATGTGACCTGGATCAGGCAGTAGAAAGAAGCATGGAAGGCTGGTGTGAAGAAGAACTTTGTTGTAGGAAACACAAGATTATTTACAATAAGGCTGGTGAAAGATAATTATGAACAGAGACACCATATAAAGAGTGAGGAAAACGAGGGAAATGTGAACAGTGTGGAACAACTTCAAATGGAGGTAGGGATATATTAAAATTCTAATTGGGTGACATTTAGGTTCATAAAGCATTGTGTATTATAAACAATTGCAGTGTTTTTTCCCCATAAAATTACATAAAGTATTAACATTTGATCCTTTTTTTCATCTCAGTTCTGCTGATCTCCTCTTTCAGCTAATTTTTGTGTACATGCCCTAGCTCCAGTGTCAACTACACATCATTTTATCTAGGCTGCTAATTACAGTGACAGTGGTGGATCATGACGGAGAAATGTGTGTCTGTCCGACCACTTGTAATCTTTACCAAGGGTGCATGTTGTGACAACAGTGCAGCTAAACAAGACAGCAAAAACAGAGTGGAGGAAGTGTCTGCACAAGGACTTTTATGACAAGATCACCAGGCAATTTTTTAAGGAAAGTTGCAGATTTTGAAAGATTAAAAACAACTTTCCATTGACATTAAACTTGTGCATTCGGATTCGGACAAACTTGCTCAATCAGGAAATTTTGTTAATATGGCAGTTCGTCCAAATGCGAAATAACAAATTATTATAAGCCCAAATATATGAAAAACTATTCTGGCATATATTATTTTGTTTTGTATGGGCCCTGCCATCTTGCTGTGTTCAAGATGACAGGGCCCATATATCACCCGATGTGCAAAATGTGCCGTTGGCCAATATGGCGCACAAATTAATTTTTATATTGTGCGCTTTCAGAATTAAAGGTTAATTGCCTCCGAATCCAAAACAGTATGATTATTCTTTTCATCAAATGAAATGCATGACAAGGTTTTTCCCTTTTCATCCAAAATTTATATTTATTCTGTGCACATGTCTAATTGACATTATAAAGCTTATATTAGGTGTTAAGGTTTTCTTCTATTTTAATGTGGAAAATGATCTCCATACAATATTTTGTGGCTTTTCGGGCGGTGAGGTCCTGACAAAGCCAAGGGCTGTGATGCGTAGAGGTAGGATTATATTCATTTGGAAAACAATCTCCATATAAAAGACTTTGCTGATGTTCGGCAATGAGCTGTGGAAAGTGACAAAGGACAATGAAGTTTATATTTAGGATTTCGGTGTTTGGTTTACATAAAACAGTGCATTACTTTTATGTAACTTTTAAATATGTCATGTTGAAGATACCTGTAGCTAACAATATTGGGAAAGGGAACATTTATATTGTAAAGCGCTGCGCAAACTGTTGGCGCTATATAAATACTATGTAATAATAATAATAATTGTATATAATTTAATTGTCCATTTGAGAGCACTCATGTAGGAAAATAAAATTATATTTTTGCTTGGTGGAGTACACACTTTTTGTAGTGGTTGTGGAATTGCAATGGGGACTTCTAACAATAAAAGCTTTGTTATTGGTTATTCCCTTTTAAATGTCTCCACATTCTCCAACAAGGCTTATATAAAAGTGTTACTTTCTTGGACTGGACTCTTTTGTTATTTATCTCTTGTACATAAAGAAGAATTTACCAGTGTACTATGATACCACAATTTAGCTTTGTAGTGCACATAGGTCACTGGGAATTGCAGAATCTTACCATTGGAGGCCTCAAATGAAGCAAGAAGCAAGTATGAGACTCATCTATTGTTATGCTGGCTACTAAGGATGAGCTTCAGGTTCACCGTTACCAAAGATTTCAGACAAATCCTACTTGTTTGACATTTGCGGTCCCAGTGAATTTATACACAGATTTGTGGGGACCAATTTTTTTTAATCATAATGCATTTCATGGACTTTAGATGATCACCATTAAGCTTAGAAGGACCAGGGCAACCATGAAAAAGCACCCTCCCAGTGCAGAGGGCATGTGGCCTGGTATGGGAGGGAGCGAATGCTCATCCCCCCTCTTTCTGGCCCTGCCAGGCCTATGCTCGGATCAAGGGTCTGGTATGGAATTTTAGGGGGGACCCCACCTTTCCCCCCCATTTTTCTGGTCGGGGTTCCTCCTTAAAATTCCTACCAGACTAAAATCAGCCGTATGTCGGCTTGCTGTGGCTGGCTTCTGGTCGGCCAAACATGCTCAGCATGTTCGCCGACCCGAAGTGCAGAAGGAGTTCGACATACATATGGATCAGCTGAGCCGATCCTCCGGCAGGCTACTCGCTGCTGTTCGGCCTATTCTCAGATGCCAAACAGCAGTGAGTGAATAGTGAATTGGTATTCGGCTCAGCTATTGTGCTCGGTACCTTCTGTGATACCGAGCAGAATAGAAAAACAGTTTTAAAAAAGTAGAAACAAAAGGGGAAACGATTGGGCGGAGCTATGACAGCTATGGGCAGCTATGGGCGGAGCTATGACAGCTAGCTCCATCCAACTGTTTCCTATTGTACCAGCTGTCATTACAATGAGAGCTTGTCGGAGCCGGTGGTGGTATCAAAGCCGGCTCTGCTGAGTTCTCATGGTACTGACAGATCAGCGTCCTCTGGTTACCAGGTAACCAGGGACGCTGAACTGTCAGTACCATGAGAGCTCAGCAGAGTCGTCTTTGATACCACCGCCGGTTCTGTTAAGCTCTCATCGTAATGACAGATGGGCGTCCAAAGACTGATATTTTCTTTAACTTGTCTTCTGTTATTAAAGTAAATGTTATTTTTCTTGTGTGTGTAGTGAGAGAGACCAAAATTGCATATATGATGAACCTTCATGGGGTCAGTGCAAATTAATTTAAGATGAACTACTGAAAACAATTGTAGATCTCTTCAAGATCCGATCCATGAATTAAAGTTTATTCAGAGTTTTTCAGAGTTAAAAAAATGCTTAGAAACTGGTTTACCATATGAACTTTTTTCGTAACAAACACAGTAACAGATGGAAAATCTGTCACTGTGTAAACTTGCAGATACCAGGTAACCAGCTCCGATGGGTCCTCAGTGTAAATGACAGAACGGCGTCCCTGGTTAGCAGGTAACCAGGGACGCTGATCTCTTTCTGCAAGTGGCCGGAGCCAGCCGTGAGATGGCGGCTGGCTCCGCCCAGCTGTCAGAAGCAGGCTCTCAGCTGGCCAATGGCCGGCCGTTTGGCCAGCTTCGAATTCGGCTGAGCCCCTCGGCCAACTTCGGGAGCTGTACCATCTATAGTGAATAGCCCGTAAAGCATCCCTTCGGTTCTACTGAACCAAAGGGGTCCCGGGGCCGTAGCCAGCCGAAGGGTCAGCCGAAGCGTCGTCAGCTTTGTGAATAACCCCCTGTGTTGTCAGCCCCAAACAGGCAGTTATAAGCTTAATGGATATCTGTGAGATCAACAGGTACTTGCAGTGTTTTTTAAACTGAAGTGTAGTGTGCATATATATGACATTCTCTTGCTCCCCCAGCCTGACCAACATGCAATTAAACATTTTCAAGCAAATCATTTTCCTTTTCAAGAAACACCTGTTTTGGGACCCAGTTATGTCATTAATGGGGCCAGCTGCTGCTCTTCGCTGTAAATGTTTCAACATTCTGCCTCAAATCTTTCTTACAAGTGTTATATGAGTAATCATTTGTGACACAAGAGAGGACTTGTGGAAAAAAATGAGAGGCTGGAGTTGATCTTTGGAAATTAAAATGTGTAAGTATTACAGAAATGTACTAAATATGCCTTGTTTTATTTTTTATTTTCCCATGACATACACTTTACAAAAAGTGAGCTGACAACGATGCTTCTGCTGCACTGAATTTGTCTTGCCTGAGTTTTGCTTTGCTGGACTACAAGACACCTTATGGTTTGAAGATGAGGAGAGCAGGTGTTTGTAATCTTGTAGCAGCGAACTTGTCAGTATTGACAACACTGCACAGGATTTCAGTGCCGCAGAGGCAGAGTTGCCAGCTCAATGTTAGAAGTTGGGTCCTTACTGAATTTCTGAATTACTGAATTTTTTGCCTAGACATACATTTTAATACCAATCCAATAAACCCTTTATATAAAAACACTCATTAAAGGAGAACAGCTGCAAGTGTGGCGAAATATGTTTAGTTGTGTTCTCGTTTAGGATATGCTTTAATAAATATCTAAAATATCCAGAATATCATAGATTTTATGTGGCACTCTATACAATGCTGAACTGCAACTGGATCTCTGGATGAATTTTGCAGAGCTCCTCTTTACTTATAGAATGCAGATTCACTTGAAGGAATTGTGTTTGAATTTTAAACAATATTGTATACACATGTATGACAGGGGATCATTCATGTGATTGCATGAATGCCTTTTCACGTCAACACTGAGCCCTGCTTTGCATTTTCCATATGGCTACTAAGCTCTTTTGTACAGAGCACTTTGATTTTATTCTAGGGATTTAGTACTGAAATTACATAAATTAGTTCATCTGACTGAAGTGTTTTGAGACAATTGGTTGCTTTGCAAACTGGATGTAGAAGTCTGCAGCATGATAAAAAATGCTTCTAATCGAGCAGTGTGAACGGAGACGTGCGACCGTTTCTACTGTACGGTCGCACGTCTTCTGTCGAACCAGCATGTTCGAAAACCAGCCGGGAATCGTACGATTCTCGGCTGGTTAGAACGGTGCTCGGAAGACAAATGCCGAACGGGCCGGTGTGCGCACGCGCACACTGCCCGTTCAGCATTGCGGTCATCGGAAGCCCGCCCCTCAGGGGGGCGGGCTTGCGATGATCGAGAGTGCGATCTGCCTGTCCAAGATAGGCAGATCGTACGTTTTTTAAATCCCTGTACAACCATCGCAAGACTAAAGTCTTGCGATGGTTGTAGAGTGTATGGCCACCTTAAAGGTCCTCTTTTCAAATCATTTCAATTGTATGCCAGCAGCAAAACCTAAAGCAGGTCATTGATACACCTGGCAGCATTCCTACCTGGCAGCATTGATGTCCTAGGTTCAAATGCATAATGAACATTATTTACATGCTCTACCTCTTGTTGTGCGATTTATTATCCAGAATCAGACTTCAGCTATCTGTTGGGCTGTTGATCAGGTCTGTAGATGTCTTCTGCAGACCTGATAGGCTGCCCAATGACCAAATATAATAATGAGCATGGCAGGCTGACAATGCTGCTGCTAACGCAAAGCAGTGGTTAGGGTTATCAACCTGCAACAAGAAGTGTTCTTACTGGCAGGTTCTCCAGGTATTTTTGCAACAGATTCACAAACAAATGATTTGCTTAAGAAAACTGGGTGCAGTGAGGCATGACAACAAACATACTGAAAAATACATTTTTGGTTTACACTTAGACCCCGTTCACATTGAGCGATTTATCGCGCGGTAATTCCCGCGATATTGCGGCAAATTACCGCGCGATATCGCGCTCCAATGCAATCCAATGGGGCAAAGGGTCCTGCTGTCGCGGGTCGTGTGTCGCTACAGCAGGACCCTTTTTGGAGCGGATTTAGCCGCGATTCAAGCTTGCTCAATGCAAGCTTGAACGCGACATCGCGCGGCAAATCTCGCGATGTCGCGCAATATGCAAATCGCGCGACAAACGTGCGATTTGCATATCGCGCAGTGGGAACGGGGCCTTAAGTTAAAGATGATTGGCCTGATACACTAAATATAGGCATACAAACATTTGCGCCCATTCACACTCGATTAAAGAGAGTTTTTTGCATACACCAATATTATGCAAAGTCAGCCCCAGGTGCAGTCTGCTGGAAGATGCGCCAGAACTGCTCCCCCCACCAATCTCACACATTGGCACTATGTATAGATTCCTGTGAAGCTGTGGGTTGTGTTTTCCATGGCTCTGCAGGCACACTCACATAATGGTAACATGCCAGGCAGCCTTGTCCGACCCTTAGATACAGCAATTCTCCTAAGCTCAGCCATGGCTTGTCGGGATAGCTACTTTTGAGGCAATTTTATAAATGGAGGATAAATGATACATGATGTATACATGATAACGTTTTATTTAAGTTTTTTTAAATATATTGCTAATACATTTTTGTACTTTGATATAACATAGAATGTTGTGATTGGGTACCTTAAAAGCCCATCCTTATTTCTCTTAAGCAAATGTATATTACATGATTGCCCTTTTTGTGTCTGACTATTGTGATAATTGTATGTTTGTTGCCCACATATTGTCATGATTTCCCATTTGTTGTTTGACTATTGCCATGATTACTTGATTGTTGCCTGCATAGTGTCATGATTGCCCATTAGTTGTCTGTGTATTGTCTTGATTTCATGTTTGTTTCCCATATATTATCATGAGCCCTTGAATATAACGTGGGGGTGCGCATGTTACTATTAGATTAATTTACAACGGAGAGTGTAGATCACTCTTGGTTCTCCATTATGCACCACTACGCTATGCACACTGCAGCCCATCCAATTCATGAAAATCAGACCCTTGTGTCTAGTCTGTGAAACCTCAGAGTTCTCTTTGCTCCGTGTAGCAGGCAGAGCTTTGTGAAGTGGTCGTGCTACTTTGACAAGTCAAATGACTGGGCTCTCATCATGTTTTTTTGTATTTATTTATTTTAATACTCCTTTTCATTTTTACTGCAATCCATTGGCTTCAATGTCCCGAAGCCAACAAGCCAGGCCACATTTGTAAAGCACATCAGTGCGCTTTAGAAATGTGCTGATTATTCCTTTTTGCTTTTTTCACAGTGGCGGTATGGCAACTATGCAGTCATACCACTGCTTTTTTAAACAGGCCCCACTTCAACATAGCATATGATGAATAAATAAAGATGAATAAAAGGTATGAAAACAGGTGCAGAATGATGATCTTCTGATAACAATGTACAGTAACTGAAACTGTGACTATATAAACAAATGTACATCTAAAAATAATACCCTCATAATCCATTTTTCCTGAAACTAAAACATTCTTGGTGCTAAATTTTCATCTATTAAAATAGCTAATACACAATATAAATGTGAAGATATGTTTTTAAGTAAAAGTATCTTATGTCAGCATCAAGAACTTACTTTATCTTCTTTTTGAAATGCAAGAATTGCATGCTGCAGAAAAACGAGTTAACATAAATTTAACCTACAAAATCTCAGGAAATACAAACAGAGCATTTTGGTCCTGGGGCCGAAGCCAGCCGAAGGATCGGCCGAAGCTACGGCCAGATCCTTCGGCAGCTTTGTGAATAGACCCCTAAGATGTTATCTTCTTAAAAAAAAACCTGTCAAAACAGTCATTAGATCCATGTGCAAATATTAACTGTTCCATTAGTGGTCAAGCTGGCCCTTCCCAACTCTTAAGGTTCACGTATGGGTAGGTAGGAGGGGGGCGGGGCAAAACTTGACATTTACAGTTAAATTCTACAGGATTTTTTTAACATCATGTCTTAGTTTTAAAACAATTTTAAACATATCACTGCAACAAAAATAGAGTGAAAACATTGCTTTCCAGGAAAAACACATTGCAATTGTTTATAATACAGAGAAAACTTATCCCGCCTCTTTGTGACTCCTACCAACTCCGCAAACACAGGAGCTCATGTGCCCTGGTCCCTAGACCGTGACACTCCCGGAGTCGGCCGAGCGGCTAAGTTGAGCCAAAGGCATATGCCTCTGCTCGACTGAGCGTAGGTGAAAGGGGAAGCTGGCCGAACGGCCGGCCATTGGCCAGCCGACAGCCTGCTACTGACAGCTGGGGGGAGCCAGCCATTATCTCACGGCTGGCTCCGGCCACTTGCAGAGACAGATTACCAGGTAACCAGGGACACTGATCTGTCATTACACTCCCGGACGCTCCGGGAGTCTCCCGCTATTAGATAGTGGCTCCCGGCCACTCGGGAGAGAAACACTTTCTCCCGGAAAGAAACCTTTCCCTGCTCTGTCTTTTTTTTTTTCTTCTGACATCGGAGCCGCCGTTCGTCGTCAGTCAGAAAAAAAAACAGCATTAGGAATGCATAGCTACATTCCTATTTGATATTTCACTTTGCAATAGCCAATAGCAAATTAGCTATTGCCCCCGCCCACTGCTGCTGTCAATCAGCAGAGGGGACCTGAAGTTCTCCATCAGGTCCTCTTCTAGTGATTGATAGCAGCAGAGGGTGGGTGCAATAGCTAGCTTGCTATTGGATATTGCAAAATGAAATAGCCAATAGGATCTAGCTATGCATTCCTATGCAGATTTTTTTTGTATTATTCTGACGACAGCAGCTGTCAGAATACTAAACATAAATAAACTTGCAGATAGCAAAAAAGCTATTGCTTCCTCTGCTATCTGCCATCATTTCAGGGGGGTGCTCTCCCCCCCTGCATTACAATGAGAGCTTAGCAGAGCCGGAGGTGATATGAAAGCCGATTCTGCTGAGCTCTAATGGTACTGGCAGTTCAGCGTCCCCTGGTTACTCTGTAACCAGGGGACGCTGATCTGTCAGTACCATGAGAACTCAGCAGAGCCGGCACACCGCCGTCTCCGACAAGCTCTCATTGTAATGACAGCTGGTCCCAGCCAATAGAAAACAGACCTAGCTGTCACTGCTAGCTCCGCCCAATCATTTTCTATTTTTTTCTACTTTTTTAAACTGTCTTTCTATTCTGCACGGTACCACAGAGGTACCGAGCAGAATAGCCAAGCCGAATGCCGCTCAGCGGCATTCAGCTATTCACTCACTGCTTTTCGGCCCCTATGAGAATAGGCTAAATAGCAGCAAGTAGGTTCGCCTTAGCCGATCCAGATGTTGGATCGGCTGAGTCGAACTCCTGCAATTCGGGTCGCCCGAGCATGCTGAGCATGTTCGGGCAACCTGAAGCCACACAAAGCAAGCTGATGTATGGCTGATTTCAGCCGATGTACGGCTGAAATCAGCTGTACAAGCCTGAAGTGTTAGATACAGGGCTATACATGACCACCTTGTGTAACAGTGCTTAGGCCAGGGGGACAGGGTACTTAATGGGCCTGCCATGAACCAGCTTCTTACTTTTCATAGAAAAGGGAAAGAAAAGAAACAAGATACGCTTTTGGCAAGCCTTCTCTTCTGTTGAAACCAAATACTCTCAATTCCCTTTAAACTTGAACCTCAGCCTTCATTTCCTGTCTGAGCAACCTCCATCATTCTAAGTCAATGAATCAGCAGAACCCAGTGACCAGCAGGGAGAAGCAGCCGCATTTAAAGAGATCCTGGGGAAGTGTTTTTCCATATACGTAATTCATTTGAAAAATATCTGAGACAGAAAGCTGTGATATTTACAGGAGCCTGTCGGTCTCTCTAGCCAAACTCAGAGCAGCAGATAGACTCAGTGATGACATCAATGGGTCTTAAAACAGGGATTTCTTAAAAAAAACATTTAAAAAGTTTAATTGTATGTTGTTTAAGGGGCAGGAAGAACACGGGGAGGTATTATATGCATACACTATATATACCTTTAATGATCCACTGCTAACAGGATTCTTGCTTCTCTGTAAATGGCAAGTGTATCATTTTTTTTCTAATTCTATATGCACAGCTACTTATTAGTGCTGCAACAGATATTTTTTTTTAAAAGTGTCATGACCTGTAGCACTTACTTTAAATTGCTTTGAGCCACGAATAAGAATGATTTCAGGTCTTAGCAATAAGCAATTCAAAGTACACATTTTTTTTTCTGGCTTGGCCTAAACTTTGCTGCTCATTACACAAATTGTAACTCTGTAAGTTATATAAAGTTTCTCATGGTAGTGGGGTCTACTAATCAAGAAGGAAGAAGCATTTGAGGACAAACAAAACTGCCGTTAGTTGTCAGGAAAACTATGTACCGAGTTGTGGTGAATAAATCACTAATAAAGGTCTGAACATTTTCGCAGAAGAGTGCAGGATTGTATTTGTTTCCTCTCAAAGCACATGAATTGCTACTAATTAGAGCTCATGGGAAAATTAACTATTGTCTCTAAATTAGCAATATAGAATAAAGTATAGACTGTGCATTTTAATCCATTGCATTCACTTTCATATAATGCTTGTTGTAATTTTCTCAGCATATGCAATAGATAATTGCTATACGGTTGTGTCAAAGCAATCATATTGCTTGATAATCTTTATAGGATCACCACCATAAGGCCACATCCAATACTGATGAAAACAGCTTGGGTAAACAGTAGTAGTGGCTTGTTTGTCAAGGTATTTGAAAAGGTAGTGTGTTTTATTCCATGGGTGGATATATTATCCATTGCTTCACAAAAACTATAAAATCTAATTTACCCAAGGTTTGCAGAGGATGGGTACGGTAATCATGTTTTTGTTTGTTTGCTTCTTTGATTTTTTTTACCAGAAAGTGTTGCTGTGTTGCCAGGTAATTTCCTTCTATGAACAATTGTTGGAATTTGTGATGTATAAATATTATTTTGTTACATAGACATTGATGATTGTATATTATGTGTTTTTAGAACATCTCACAAGCACCTGAAGAAGCTGATCCTTCTGTGAAACGTGTTAAGATGATGAGGTAAGGCATGTTGGATGTTAGATCTTGCAAATAGTCAGATAAGCACATGCTTTTTAAGGGAGCAATTTCATCTATGCACTTGCTACTGTGATTTTAATTAATATGTAACAATAGGTTTCTCAATTTTACCATATAGCATTGTTATTTGGTACCTTAAAAGTTTGCTATTCATATTTTCTCAGTAGATATTGTCAAACTGGATGTGGTATCCCACTAACTAATCCATCGAATAAAGAGCTTGATATTCAGTCAGGCCACCCTGTTGTCTGGTAGCCCAGAGGCTCTGCCACTCCATGAAGTGAAGATGCTATCATATTAGTAATACTGCACTCAGGACCGGATTTACTCTCCCTGCTGCCCCAAGGCCGGGTTCCGCAATGCGCCCCCCCATGGAGAATGCCAACCAGATAGCAGGGGTGGCATGGTTGGTTTGAATTTTTTTATTGTCTCTTTTTTTTTAACTTCATCACTTTATTTTTTTTTAATTTATCTTGTCATCTTTTACTTTTTATTTTTTATCTTATTCATTTTTTATTTATAATTATTTTTTATTATTATTTTGTACTGCAGGGCTACTTTTAACCCTGCCGCTCTGCTCACCGCTCTCCATCCTCAAGACGTCGGTGGCCAGCGAGGAGAAGACAGAGCCGTGAGACGGAGTCGGGAGGACGGAGCCAGCATGCAGAGAGGTAGGTGCAGCGGAGGGGCGGGGGGAGGACGGACTGGCTGCAGTCTAATTACAAGTGATCTTGGCAAGATCGCCAAGATCACTTGTAAAGAAACAATCGGCTTCCCCGTTCTACATATAGCCCTGCTTGTGCAAAGCAGGGCTAAATGTAGAAAACAAATTACCGCCCGGAACTCAATGTTCCGAGCATCGTGAGACTTCAAACCTGTGCTGCCCCTCTGCTCCCTGCCGCCCAGAGGCTGGACCTCTGTGGCCTTGTCAGGAATCCGGCCCTGACTGCACTTTGGGAAAGACCGTCATGTTAGTAGCACTGCACTTTGGAAGACTCCACCATGCTATATCATTGTTACTATAACATAACCTTCTTCCCATATTATGAAACCTCACTTCTGTATAGATGTCACAGAGAGTTGAGTTGACTGCCTGGTACAGACATAGGTTTCTCTCCCTTCAGAGTAGATTGGTAGGCTCCATCACTAGGACATCATAAGGGGTGCTTTTTTGTGTTAAATAACCCTCCAAAACCTAAACAATATTCAACCAACTCATGAAAAGCTAACACTGCTTATCCAGGGTTGGGACCAGCAGGAACCCCTCCACTAGAGCTCTATACTATAGAAAACAAAATATAAATGTGAATTTTGGTACAGGCTATATATTCTATACAATGCTGATAGCTGACAGTCAAGATTCACAACAGATCTTTTATATAAAAAAAATAAACCAAGTTAAAAGAATAGGTGTTAATGACCCATGTATTAAAATAACTTAATTTATTCACAGTTAATCTGTATTTACTTTGAATATATCTTGTCTCTTTTTTCAGTTTATCAAGGTCTAAAATTAAAACGAGAATCACATAGCCTGTGGATAATCACATTATAGAAACCACAAGGAAAGATAATTGTGTTTTGTGCCATGACATGCCTACAAAAAGTATTATAAATCTTTGAGAGAGTTGTTATTTGCTGCCAAAATATTTTGTATTGGCAGACTGAAGCAGAATGTAATGTTTGCACTTGTTTTGCTGTGTGAGGCTGTATTTATTTTCAGCCGTCACAGATGTTTCTTTTGGTATGTGGCATTTGGAGATCATCTTTGAATTAAAAAAGGTCATTATAACCATATAGAAATTGAATATATCATGCATGCTGTAAGGTATTCTTTTATTCTGTGTATCATTTTATTGTATTTTTTTTTTCATCATCTACTTTTGAAATTCTAAAGATCTATAAATGTGCAGCAATTATGCTGTAAAAGAAAATGTGTGAACATGCATATTTTTTTCAACTGCCCATATAGTTCATGGTATCTGGTCTCTAAATACAGAATACTGAGTAAATGGCACCTTCCCTATTTGGAGCTATTTATCACCTTCTCCTGGTATATTATCCATTAAGAACACTTTAGTGGCCATTCAAGCATTCTGATTGGATAATGCGTCATTGTGGGTTGGGCTTAAGTCCAAAGTCAGAGCTCAAGTTGCTTTTAGGACAGAGTGAAGATGTGAGGAGATATGCATTGGCACCCCAGCCTTATCTGTACCATCATCTATTTCCCCCATCATTCAAATCAGTGTACACTTGTATAATACCTAATCACTGGGACACCAGGTACAGTGTGCCATCCTTCTTTACCCTGTACATTTACAAATACCCTTCTTTAGTACTTCAGGGCTTTCAATCTGGTTTTCTATCCATTTATGCTGTGTCTGTTGTTCTTTGCAAGGTGTGACTTTCTTTGTCCCAAAGCCCTCCACTCTTAATCTTTCTCTGTCTGCTTTTATCCCACCAGCATCCCAGAGATCCTGACCATAAGTTTCAAGTTCCACTCCAGGCTCCACTTCTTTCTCACCCTCACAAGTACTTTACATTCGTCCTCTTTTTCTTTTATTACTCCCCCACCTCCTAAAGTCTATTATGCTGTCTCCTCTCCGATTCCCTTACTTTTAGTCCATTGGCCCAGGGGCATCCTGATCAGGAGCTGGGTCAGACAGCATGTACACTGAGTGGCCAGATTATTATGACCACCCCCATCAGTACTTCGTTGGGCCACGAGATGACTCCACAAGATGACTTGATTGGGCCGCCTCGTGACTCCACGAGATGTTGAAAGGTGATGCGAGGAATCTGACACTGCACTGTTGCCCTTCTGTTGTCTTGTACCAGTCTTGCCACTCTCTGCTGATGGCCACAATTCGCACGTTCAGACCAAGATTTTCGGCTGACAGTCCAGTCTTTAAACACTTTAACAACAGCTGCTCTTGAACATTTAACGAATTCTGTTGTTTTGCTGATACTCGCTCCATGGCTCAGAGCGCCAACAATCATCCCACGCTCAAAGGCTGTTGTTTACCCATATCTTCAGAAAAAAATAACTTCTACTGTCCTGGTAAACAACCTGCTTCCCTATTTATAATGGTCTGGCCCTCTAGCAACTTCAGCGCGAAATTATAGCTAATTTGCCTACAAACATCAGGTGGTAATAATAATCTGGCCACTCAGTGTATATAAGAAAGTCACTGGTCTACAGTCAGCAACTGGCAGTATATGCAGATTTACTGTGAGCAAACATAGAAAGTCTCTTTCCATCAATAGGGTATTTTCCCTTTTTAAACAAAACAGCTTCCAGCAGCAATTTCCAAAGCCAGATGAATTAGGTCAAACATCTGGGGGCTTTCCCTTCTTCAAACCTCCAATTGTAGAAGCGCCGGGCCCTTACTGTTTCCGTCCAACCAAGCTGGACCAGGATCTCTACTTTTCAGTTTGGAGTAATCCGCAGCAGCCTCCTCTTCCAGGTCAAAATAGGCTCTTTGTGCTTCTCCCAGGAGAAAGGGAGCAATAATTCCAGCCCTTTGCTCTAGAGGCCAGCCTTCCCTGTTGGCTGTCCGTTCAAACGCCAGCAGATAAGTCTCCACATCATCATCTGGGGTCATTCTCTGTAGACAACTTCTGACGCCTATCTGGCTCACCCCACCTGCTGGTGGGTTAGAAGATCCCTGGGCAGTCATGTGATCTAGGATCTCTTTTAGGATCTCTTTAGGAGGCGGTTGGACTCTTGTTGCACTGCAGCTGAGGCAGCTACCTGCCTGTTAGTCTCTTGCTATACTGCAGCGGCTTGTCTGTCAGTCTCCTGCTTGTACAGCTTGTACCAGGTCTTTGTACAGTAACAGCTTGTACCAGGTCTTTCACAATTTCTTCCATTTTCCTGGGTCCTGTACCTTAAGACCAGTGAGAGAGAGTGGCCGGTACAACAATGGGGTCTATTCATGAAGCAGCCGAAGGATCTAGCCGTAGCTTCGGCCAATCCTTTGCCTATTGCATTGCACCCACCCTGTGCTGATGGACCTGATGGAGAACTGCAGCAGAGGGTGGGTGCAATGCTAGTTTACTATTGGCTATTGCAAATTGAAATAGCCAATAGGAATCTAGCAATGCATTCCAATGGGCCACACTTTTTCTTTTTCTATTCTGAGACGGCTCCATGTCAGAATAAAGAAAAAAAAGAAAAATCAGTGTTTCTCTCCTGGGCGGCCGGGAGCGGGAGACTCCCAGAGTGCCCGGGAGAGTTTTTCTTTCGTTTTTTTTGACGGCAGCAGAACCGCCGGCCAATAGAAAACTATTGGGCGGAGTTGGCTGTCATTGCTAGCTCCGCACAATGGTTTTATATTTTTTTGGGGACTTTTTAAACTATTTTTCTGTTCTGCTCGGTTCCTCTGAGGGAGGCTAACTGAAGGTAGTTTCCCTCACTACTTCTTACTGGAGTGGCTATTCCGACATCCAGTACAAAACAAGATGCACAAACAATCACAGTCTGTATCATATGTAATTTTAACCAGACCTTATTCAACAGATATTCAAACGCTCTCCAGTCTGTGTCTGCATCCAGCCGGTGTAGCCTTGGTCTCTCTCTCCTCCCTCTCTGAGCTTTCACTGCCACTATATCAGGTGCATGCTAATTAACAGAGAGATGAGGTATACCTGTTGGGGAAAATGCTTAACCCCATCCTAGCAAGGGAAAGTTGTCTATAAAATAATCCATGAGTCATCTTCACAGTGCTCTCAACATGTCTCTTTAATGGAAGGATTAAAGAACAAGAGAAACTATTATTTGAGAGGTTGTAAACTGCACATTCAACATACCTGGGGATTGTGAAATTGATATTTAAATGCAAGTATCATTATAGTATGGAATTCTGCCTGCCTTGCAATGCTGGGCCCTCCTTCTATGTGTAACACAGGTAGCTCTCAACCAGGAAGCAAGGCTATTAAAAACACACAACACACTCCAACAAAGATACAAGTCTGACCAAATGTACAAGAGAAGCTGTATGCTTCTCACTCTGCTGCCATGGCTGGTGCCGGAGGTGAACATATCAGCAACCTGACTCAATTTAAGAAAGAAGATTTTGAGAATGATTGGACTGTAATTGCTTTTGGTGGATTTGGGAAAGTCTACAAAGTCAGACACAAAAAATGGTGGTCCATCTATGCTGTGAAATGTTCATCATCCCATGGGGACCCTGAACTTGAGAGGTAAGACTTCATGCAGTGACTGAAAAGTTTATATGAATATCTTGCACTTTGTATAGACCTAAACAATGTTGTGCTTGTGTTAGAACTGCATTTCATCCAGCAGAACCTGAATTTCAAGTGAACTGTTTCTTTTCATGCTATAAACAACTAAATGCCTTTGATATCTTTCTGACTGTTTATAATATGCAATGGGGGAATTTATCAAAACTGGAGCAGACAGAAATTAGAGCAGTTGCCCATGGCAATCAATCAGAATTTCTCTTCAGTTTGCTCAGTTGAGATTTGAAAATGAGAGATAGAAGCTGATTAGTTGCACTGCAAATCTGCTCAATATTTTGTCTGCTTCAGTTTTGATTAATTCCCCCCAATGTCCTTTAGAGGTGCAACAGGGGAAATGTATCAAAACTGGAGCAGACATAATCTGAAGCAGTTGCCCATAGAAACAAACTAGCTCTTCTCTCTCTGTGTTCAGTTATGCTTTGAAATTGAAAAATTGAAGCTGATCAGCTTCCATGCAGAACTGCTGCAGAGTTTGTCTGCTCCCATTTTCATAAATTTCCCCCTATGCGTTAACAAACAAAAAACTTGTAATAACAGTCTCATACCTCCTAATTCTTTGAGATAAGAAAGAGGGACTCCTTTAAGCATAAAGTATATGAGCAAAAAGCACACCAATGCCACACTCCCAATTATAATTTAGAGGTTGAAAGAAAGGTTTACTGCAGTATAACACATTTATTGATTTCTCTCTCTCTCTCTCCCCCTCTCTCTCTCTCTCTCCCCCTCTCTCTCTCTCCCTTTTAGATTGTAAGCCCTCATGGGCAGGGCTCTCCTTACCATCTTGTCTTGAATTGTATGGTAATTGTAATGTCTTCCATATTTTGTAAAGCGCTGCGCAAAATGTTGGCCCTGTATAATAATAATACTATAACAAACCAAAAAGAGAGACAACTAAGGAGTAGGGATGAGGTTCACATTCGGTGCTGCCATGGGTTCAAAGTGAATCCTGCATGTTTAAGATTCATGGGCCCCTGGAAAGTTATGGAAATTTTAATGGGCTGAATTCCTGTGTAACCATAATGCACTGGAAGTGTCCTTGAACTGGTCATCTGGCTTAGAAGGACCAATAATGGGGGCTTAGTTATGTGCCAGCCCCCTAACTTTAAAAGGGGGCAATCCAGGGCAGCCATAGTGTCAATACGCTGCTGTAGGAAAGGATAGGGACCTTTTTTTAAATTTCAGTACTTTGGGGTTATATTATTTTTGTTTTATTTTGCTAGAGCCTTCATTTTAGGTTAAAATTTGTTGGTTTTTTTTGCAGCAAAGCTTCGGGGGTAATATTTTTAGGTTTTCATTTATTGTGGGGATGTGCTGGTTTTTATTGCATGTTAATAGTGTAATTTTTAGTTTAAACTGCTTTTTTTTTGATGCAAGGTTTTGCTTTTAAAAAAGTGGACTTTGGTTTTAAGGTGGTATTTTGGTGCTTTTGTTTCTTTTGAAGGTTTCTTGATTTTTATTTTATGTTTATATGTCCTTTTTAAGCTAAGATTGTTATGGTCAAAACTCAGCAATGTTTTTGTTGGCAATCTGTTCTGGTAGCTGCCTTTTGCATGCTGCTGCATCTATTGACAGAAATCCCTTTACAAAACACCCCCCCCCCCCCCCCACAAAAAAAACTAAGAGCAAAAACAGTGTGCATAAAAATCACCTTGCACTATCACCTATATTCAGCAAGAACAGGGACACCTTCACCAATAAACTTGGTGCCAGTCAAAGTTGGCCTATTACCATAAACTATATAAAGTTTTATACCAGAGTCAAATAAAGTTTACAATTATTTATCATAAAAAAAGTGTGGGGTTCCCCTTAATATTCCAAGCAGACCCTTATCAAGGCATGCAGCCTGTGAGGCCAGGAAAGAGAGTTAATTAAAAGTAAAAGATAATCAGATAAATGAAAATTTCAAAACTCAAACAAAAGGTCAGGCCAAAACCGAAAATGTTTTTTTTTCTAACCTTTTCAAAAACATTTTTGAAGCAGCTGGCTGTGTAGGCACAAATCCTTGCACCGGCCCTGTCTGTGTCCCAATGTTGAATGACAAAGACCTCTTCACTACCTTTTGGTGTCTCAAAAAGGAGTAATATGGGAGGGACATATGGCAGACTTTAGTAGTCTCTTTTATATTAAGGGGTGACCAGATATCTACTCCCTCCCAGGGAAAGGGTACATGAGTCCATTTTTACCTCTTACTCATTTCCACAAATAGTTAAAAGTAAATAAACATACACTAAATCTTAATAAAATAAAACGCAAACCCATATTTACCTGCTTTTTTTAACAATGTCCCCAAAAGTAATTCTACGTCAATCATTACGTCCAGCAAAGTAATCCACATGAATCATTGCCATCCAGAGAGGTAAATCCAGCATGAACATTTGGTCATTGCCGTCACCCTCGTCCACCTGATGTCAATTTACATACAGAGTGTACACATCCGCAGGCAATGTGTCATAATGACTGATGCTGGATTAACATTGCTGGATGCTATGATTGACATGGATTACATTGAAAAGAAAAATACAGTAACAACTAGCCAGGACCTTAATGAGATGCAGGCTATGAATAGGAAATCAGCATAGTTCTATGGCAATTCCCTTGGGTAGAGGGCACTACTTTTTGCAGGCTAACTTTGTCTTTACAAGTACAGCTCATTATAAGTGAATACACGGGCTACTGTTTTTCACAAAATAGTTAACTTCCAAAAAGAAAATACATGAGAATGAATAATTGTCACTGTACTAACTAATGTATATCCACAGAAGACTATGCAACTGCTATGGGGCCCAGAAGCATGCAGGGCCAGAGATGTCTAGCTTTGCAGTGATTTATGCAGTTAGTGAAATAATTTGTCTAAAATTAAAGCTTACATAATTTGGGAACATGTGTATGAATGCTATACAAAACACTGTTGAGGTTATTCACACGGCTGCCGTAGGCAGCCGAGTGAATAACCGACCCGAAGTGAAGTGAGCCGAACGCTGTTCAGGTATTCACTTCAGGCTTGTGCAGCTGGTTTCAGCCGTACATCGGCTAAAATCAGCCATACATCCGATTGCTTCAGCTGGCTTCGGGTCAGCTGTCATTACAATGAGAGCTCGGCGGAGCCGGAGGTGGTATCAAAGCCGGCTCTGCTGAGCTCTCATGGTAATGACAGATCAGCGTCCCCTGCTTGATATCACTGCCAGCTGCGCTGAGCTCTCATTGTAATGACAGATCAGCATCCCCTGGTTACCTGGTAACCAGGGGACGCTGATCTATCATTACAATGAGAATTCGGCGGAGCTGCCGTGATATCAAGACCAGCCCCGCTGAGCTCTCATGACAGTTCAGCATCCCCTGGTTAATAGGTAACCAGGAGACGCTGTACTGTCAGTACACACTGAGAAGTCAGCGTAGCCGTTCAACCCGCTTCGGATTTAACCTCGGCTCAGTCGAGCTGAAGCAAATGCCTTCGGCTCAGCTGACCCGCTCGGCCAACTTTGGGAGCTATACGGGCTATTATGAATATCCTGTACAGCAGCCCTTTGGTTCTACTGAACCGAAGGCCTCCCGTAACCGAAGCTAGCCGAAGGATCAGCTGAAGCTATGGCTGGATCCTTCGACAGCTTTGTGAATAAACCCCATAGTGTTCTGTAGTGCTAGATTCATTTTTTTTCGAGATGGGGATAAAATAGACAGGGATGCATCTTAACAGTTTTGTAAAGGGGCTCCATCACACCTAATTTCAACCCCAAATGCAACCAAATGAAGAAAAAAATTGAAAAAAAACCGCAGCCTGAAATTAAGATTATATCTGGCATCTTCCTTTAAAAAGCATGCAGGTGGAAATTATATAAAGTAATATATTTCCACAAAGTATGTCAATGTCTAGAAATGTTTCAATAAACCACTGCTAAATGCATGGGTGAAGCACAAGTTTGTTTTAATGAGTTCAATTATTTAGAGCCTAAAATAAATATTTTTCATTGCAGGAATGCCAGTAGAATTGACCAGCCAGTGGCCTCCCATGTCACTGCTGCATTCCTCTTCCCTTAGGCAAATTTTCTGGACCAGATCTGGAACACGGTGCATTGCGTTTTGCTGCGATTTTGCCACCAGTTATCATGCAGCATACAATTTAGACAATTGCGTGCTTATAACCTTGGGGCTGCCGCATGACTGTACATCTGTGCATAAAGCGGGCTTCATAAAGACATGGTTTGACAAATTTGGTGCTTGAGTGAATCAAGTGGCCTTCAAAGAGCTCTGACCTCAACCATAATGAACACATTTAGGATATATTGGAGTGCCAATGGCAAGCCAGGTCTTCTTGTCTAAAATCAGTTCCTGACCTTTACAAATGTTCTTTTTAATTAATGGGCACACTTTCCCACAGACCCACTTCCACACTTCAAAATCTTGTGAAAAAGCTTTCCAAAAGAGTGGAGACTGTTTAAGTCATAAAAGGGGGCACGCTATGTTAATTCTAGATATGTAACCCCACAAAAAAAATATTTAATTTCTGATCGATTTTGGATTTTTTTATTTCCTTCGTTTTTGAAATTTCACATCCGAAATTCGATTCGGTTTGTTTTTTGGATTTCATGTCCATTTGAATTTTCATTTTGAAACTATCCACAACAGGAAGTCAAATGACTATGCCCGTATTGCAACCCATACCAGCCCAAAAAAATCTGATTGGCCAGAGAACAGTCACATGTCCGATTTAGTTTTGTTTGAACAAAATTTGGGTGGATCGCAATTCGTACAAATATCCATTCAGAACTAAATTAAATTGACATGCCTAATTAATACCCCTGTTTAAAAAAAAAAAAGATGTCTAACAAAAAACATGCTGATATAGGTGTAATAGTGATCCACAAACTTTTGCCCATATAGTATATACTGTACATTATCTAGAGCAAGTGATGAGCGCAAAACAGCACACCTAAGGTTAGATTACATTTGGCAGAGTCTGAGTGTCTCTTTTGCCCCTCATTAAAAAATTGCGCATTGCAGAACTATGTATAATGAATCCTTAGGGGTCTATTCACTAAGCTGCCGTAGGCAGCCGAGTGAATGACCGTCCTGAAGTGAAGTGAGCCGAACACTGTTCGGCTATTCACTTCAGGCTGGTACGGCTGATTTCAGCCGTACATCCGCTGAAATCAGCCGTACATCGGCTTGCTTCACATGACTTCAGGTCGGCCGAACATGCTCAGCATGTTCGGCTGACCCGAAGTGCAGAAGGAATTCGACTCAGCCGATCCAACATCTGGATCGGCTGAGCCGACCCTCCGGCAGGCTACCCACTGCTGTTCGGTCTATTCTCATAGATGCCGAACAGCCGAATGCCGCTGAGCGGCTCGGCTGTTCTGCTCGATCCCTCACAGGGACCGAGCAGAACAGAAAAAGAGTTAAAAAAGTTAAAAAAGTAAATAAAACACGATTGTGCGGAGCTAGCAGTGACAGCTCTGCCCAATAGTTTCCTATTGTCCGGCGGCTCTGCTGATCTCTCTGCAAGTGGCCGGAGCCAGCCGTAAGGTCATGGCTGGCTCCGCCCAGCTGTCAGAAGCAGGCTGTCGGCCGGCCAATGGCCGGCCGCTCGGCCAGATCCTTCGGCAGCTTCGTGAATAGATTCCTATGTCTTATCTTCATATGGAGTATCCTATATGACATTATTACCTAATATAAATGTGAGTGGAGGCTACAGCTCGCGGTATACTGAGACGCCGCAGCCGGAGCGCATCCCGACATCGATGTCGAGATCCGCCCAGCTGCGTGAGTGACAGCTGGCTCTGCCTATCTAGAGGCAGAGCCAGCTGTACCCGCCCCCTCCCGCGTCCGTGCCGCCAGTCAGCGCTGGCAGATCGGAGCGGGGAGAGGGGAATCCAGCCCCTCCCCCTTTCACGGCAGAGAGCCGTGACAGGATCGAGAGGTGAGTGAAGCCGGTATGTGTTCGCTCACCTCCCGATCTACTGAGCCGACCTGTGACAGTCTCATTGTCACAGGTCGGCTAGAACTATGAGGTGAGTGGAAATCACTCATCTCATAGTTGTCCTTTAATCTATTTTGCTGTCATTTAAATAGTACTTTTCAATGGAATTTGAGTTTCGTATTATGGTCTTTTGTTTTAATCCGCTATCTCTCTGTGTTTATAAACATACAGTAGCTGTTGTCATTGACACTCATTTCTGCAGAGTAAACTACCTTCAGTTATGCTCAGAGTTTTAATTAAAGTTTCCTGATATCCTAAGAGCAGGTTGAACGAGTTCTGTATTTACACATGCTTGTCAGGATTGCAGTTGAAGGACACATAAAATGATGGTAAACATATTCCCTTTTTTTAATTCTCTTTATACTAAACAGTACATAGAAACAAATGCAGTAGCGTTGGCTGATATTTTGATAAATACATTAATCATTAAGCAAAGTTTATTATTACATAATCATTACAAAATGTTTTCTCAAACAACAAAATGGTAGATGATTTAACAACAATGCACAGATATTTTCCAAGCCCAAACAATCATTTGCTTGCTTTTGTTAATCCATCTTAAACTTGACTGTCAACATTTGAGAGGGTGTCAAAGGTAACAGTAGATTTATATACATACAACTCTTTATACATTTTAAAAGGAGCAAATATATTTTTAAGCTGACTTTTAAGCTATTATGGTGGGGAGGGAGGTCTTTTTTAAACATTTTATATATCACTATAGGGCTGTACTGGGGAGATCTCTATGTTTGATTGAGTTCCTGGCCCTTCACATCTGCTGTCATCATTCCCACTCTGCCTGTTGTACTTTTATTTATTTTAAATTATGGAGGATGCAACAGAACAGAGTGTGCACAATTTTAAGGTGGACAGACACAGTGTTGATAACTCTGAAAGGGAGATCTTATTGACTGAGAATCCAAGACATATAAGTAGCCAGGGGGCTAATCTATCTCATTTGGCTCCATCTTTAACTAAAATATCACTTTTAGGAAGACTGTTATAATAGCTGGTTCTCATCACCCGTGTTTGTAACTATAAATTGTTAGGGTTGAACAACCAGTGCCGAGAACAAATGTATCAGTACAGCATCCTGGCAAGTATTACAGCTGATGCCAGGAGATTGCAGCAGGTGCTGACATTTACACTGCCTTTTCCATAAAAACATAAGGTTTAAGGCTGCTGGCATGCTTTTGAAGTAAGATAGTAAGTATGAGGAATTTGGAACTCCATTTAATGGTGCTACATACTATTAGGAACCAGACTCATCATTTTTATTATTATTATTAATAGTACATAGTATTTATATAGCGCCAACATTTTGCGCAGCACTTTACAATATAAGGAAGACATTGCAATCACAATACAATTCAAGACAAGATGGTAAGGAGGGCCAATCACACCAATCACATCCCTGCAACTAGGGATGAGTGGGTCAGTTCACCTGATCCAGGTATTGTACTAAATCACACCATTCTAAAAAGGCTTAGTTAGCCAAATGGCTTACATGAAATGATGCAATCATTGGACCACTTTCCACTTCACAGCTGCCATTAATGGGAAGCCTGAGTTTCATCCTCTGAATGCAGTCCAACTTTCCAGAACAGATTCAGCTCATGACTAACAAAGCATGCAAGGACATATGTTAACAATCTTGAAAAATTGACCCTAAAGTTATGCTGGGATTGAAAAATAAAGTGTACTAGAAAGGTTGAATAACTTTTTCTTTCTCCTTTTACTGGAGAAATTTCTGTACCAGCATTTCACTACAGTGCTACTAACATATTTAATATAATACAGAGTTGGCCATATGGCCTTTGCTAAAGGAAAGGATCAAAGTTTAGACTGGCTAATCCTTTTTATTACCCTTTGTTTAACTGTCCCACCCAGAGTGTTACCATTACCAGTAGAGTATAACTTTAACAGTCCTTACTGTATTTTGATGCTTGTACAGAGTTCTGTGAACTAAACAAAAAAATTAAAAAAACACTATCACAAATTCTGATTGGGTTACATAAGATTGCAGTATTAGACATAATCCAAGTCACGTCCTAACAGCACACATACGATTTCACTCTTTTGTTTTGAAAACCCGTGGTTCAAATTATTTGTAGCCTTTTTTTCCACTAAAGTTGGGACATCTGGATAGCTTATAGAAAGTCATGCTCGGACATCATAGATTTTCCGAAAATCAGAAATACAGAACAAATAGTATTTGCCTATTTTTACTGGGTACCCTCAAAAAAGATAGCCATTGAAACAATACAAACATCTTGGTTTGACCCTACTGAAATTTATGAGTATGTAAAGTGCCTTTACTGGTTTTGCTGTGACCCTAAAGTTAAAAATATTTTGGTATACACTGACCTGCGATTAGGTCTCATATATACTAGTGGATGATTTTATTTTCATTTAGTTGTAACCCTTCAGAACCTAGATGCAAGACTGATATATATTATATGCAAACATGTATATTGTGGCATGTTAGAGCAAGAGGTGTAAATTTTGGATGTAGAATTTGGATGAAGAATTGCTGTAGATGTTTAATTTGGAAGCCTAGGTCTGGAAATGTGTTGTGCTAGATGTACCTCCTGCAAGGGAATACTTTATATTGTTTAGTTAAGGAACACAGCTGGCAAGAATCATTTTAACTGGTAATTTCTGCGGGTTTACCTATCTGTTCCTGCTTTCAAAACTTACTAAAAAGTATGTTTACATTGCCTTCTGGTTGAAAAATGCAATGGGCACACCAGCTCTGAAATGACTATTTAATATATGTGTGATTTGAAGGGACATACACTGTGTCAGGACAATAGTAATAAAAAGTCAGAATTTTAGGTAGAGACAATTGGTTCCTCCAAGTCTAGGAGGATGCTGAATGTTAAAGTCTGTCACTGGCAAAGGCAGTAAAGTAAGTTTGGAGCTTATTCTTGTGGCTTAGAGACTGCCTGAGGAGGAAAATGTCAGCATGTGAGACAAATGTTCCAACATTACATGGCTGCCCAGAGAGGCTTCTGTGTTGAAAGATGAAGCTATAAAGAGGGTAATGAAGGAGAATATTTGTGTATTGGTTATTTATTATTAAGGAAAATAAAACAGCTAATGATCATACTTCCTGTAATGCCTAGATTATTGAATTCTGTAATTATTTAATATACCTTAGTGATAACGAACTGCATCAAACAATGGGTGTGGGCCTGTAACGTTAGTGAAAAAATATGCTTGAGAATGTATAACAGTGTGTGTTTTATGTCAATTACCTAGTTCCTGTATAGAGTTGTAACATTGTTTATTGTATGAAAGTCATAATAATTGTACAAAAGTGTATGCACTCAACATGCATTAAAAAACAAAACATGAGTAACTGATCCTGAGATTGTTTCTACTAAAATGTTTAACAATGAAACACTAGGTGTGAGTAATTAATATCCTAAAGGGATAACAATTATGAGAAAAGCTGATAAGAAGGATTATTTAATTGTTGTATCTGAACACGTAGAATGATGTATCAACTCTTGCTCTATCACCATGACAATCTGTGGCTTCTACATACGTCTGTATTTCTAACAGAAAATAAATAAATAA
>NW_017307556.1:396076-452770 GCF_000935625.1 Nanorana parkeri | reverse complement strand
TATATATATATATATACCACGCATGGTTTGCATCTATAATCATGACTGCTGCTTGTACCAAGCTATAGTACTTACCCACCCAAAAATAAAATTCCATTTCATCTATTCCTGTTTTGAACAGTATAAGTAGGGTTTTAGGGTTAGGGTCAGAACTTTCAGAAGCATTGTGACAACCTATGTGGCTATCAGCTTTGGTAACAATTGAACCTAGAGACTCAGTAATACAAAAGTGACAACTACCACTGTATAGGAGTAGTTAGCACTATATAGTGTTTTACCTTGTGTATAAATTCCCATTGTGGAAGCACTTTGCATGTGGTTGAGCAAATATGCTGAACCGTTGAGATTGTTTTGATTAAAGTAGTACAAGCTGTTTATTCAGCAAAGTGAATGTTGGTTAAGGTGAAGCTTTGTTGACATTGGATTTTTTTTGTAGTTTTCTTGCAGATGATGAGGTATTCAGAATAAACACAACTTCACCCTATTCACTAAAATGTGCTTTGTTAAACTGAGCATTCACTTTGCTAGGCAAACAACTCCTACTTTTTTAGTAAATAAACCCCAATCCATATGCTTTGTTCTAACTACATAGAGGCTCATTTACTAAAGGCAAATAGGCTGTTCACTTTGCAAGGGAATTGGCACTTTACGACAGAAGTTTCTCTTAGCTTAGTGAATGTGGTAAAAATTTAGTTTGCAATGAATACTCGCATGTAAGAAAAATAATCAAAAACTGTATGTTTGCTTGCACATGATTGGATGATGGAAGTTAAAAGAACTTTATCTCATTCGCTAAGCTAAATTGATGATTCCCTTGCACAGTGCAAATTCTCTGGAAACGTGAATAGCAAATTTGCCATTAGTATATCCACCCCATAGATATCACAAAATAATTTGTTTCTGTTCATTAGTCAGTATAGTGCATAGGTAACTTTTATATTATATGAAGAGCATAGGCTGTCATATATGTCCGAAACGTGCCTGAATAAGAAGTTTATAAATATTGTACAAACAATCCTATCAAGAGATTGGTATAGCTAGTAATTAGGCATATTGGATTTTCTTTTTCACTTAGTTCAACTAGTTTGAAATAAATACTAATATCATGCATATTTTTTGCCCTAAAGATTTGATGTGAATGTTGGGTCTATGGGTGATTATTCTGGAGGTGTTTGAGTTCCTTTGTACATGGCTATTGCTGTATGCCAACAAAAGGTTCAAAAATGGTTCCAAGCATATAGAATGGACTGCTCCACCTGCTCTAGAATATAAATCACACCAGCCAACATTCAGTTCTATTAAGCTTTTTTGAAACAACAATGGACATGTACTGGCATTACTGGCATTTTATGCCACTGTGTTTCATATACTTAGACCATGGTATATTTTACTTGTTTATCTAATAAGTGCTATTATGGTTAAAGCAGCATAAAACTCAAAAACACAGAACCAAATCAGTATGGAAAGAAATATCCTCTCATGGCTTTCTGTGCAGCACTTTAGTGTTTCCACTGCAGGACATTGACAGGGTTATTCACTAAAGGGTGAAGAGTTTGGAGAAGGCAGGAGAAGTGAACAATCTAGGACAATATAGTTGATTTAGAAAAATTCTCCAATTCAGCTCACTTTCCAGTTCTGCTATGTTGTCCCAGATTGTTCACTTCTCCTGCTTTCTCCAAACTCTTCACCCTTTTGTAAATAACCCTGTTAGTGTTTTCACCTTGTAGGAGTAACCCATTCACAGGGGCAGGATTATCAGGTATGTATTATATAACAGCGCTAAGTTATAAAACAAGCAGTTTGTTTTCAATTATTTGTGGGGTAGATTCACTAAGCTGCCGTAGGCAGCCGAGTGAATAAACGACCCGAAATGAAGTGAGCCGAACGCTGTTCGGCGATTCACTTCAGGCTTGTACGGCTGATTCCAGCCGTGAATCGGCTGAAATCAGCCATACATCGGCTTGCTTTGTGCGGCTTCGGGTCAGTCGAACATGCCCAGCAGAAGGAGTTCGACTCAGCCGATCCAACATCTGGATCAGGTAAGCCGAACCTGCGGCAGGCTGCTCGCTGCTGTTCGAGTGGCATTCTGCTCGGTGCCTCTGTGGTAACGAGTAGAATAGCAAAACAGTTAAAAAAGTAGTAAAAAATAAAATAGAAAACGATTGGGCGGAGCTAGCAGTGACAGTTAGCTCAGCCCAACTATTTCTATTGGCCATGCGGTTCTGCTGCCATCAGAATAAATAAAATAAAAAAAATCACCATAGGAATGCATAGCTAGATTCCTATTGGCTATTTCACTTTGCAATAGCCAATAGAAAAATAGCTATTGCACCCGCCCTCTGCTGCTGTCAATCACTAGAGAGGACCTGATGGAGAACTTCAGGTCCCCTCTGCTGACTGACATCAGCAGTGGGCGGGTGTAATAGCTAGTTTGCTATTGGCTATTGCAAAGTGAAATAGCCAATAGGAATCTAGCTATGCATTCATATGGTGATTTTTTAAAATTTGTATTTATTCTGAAGGCAGCCAACGGCTCCAATGTTAGAAGAAAAAAAAAGGAGCAGTGAAAGGTTTACTTTGCTTGATCGAGCAGATTAAGCCTTTCTGGGAGAAAGTGTTCCTCTCCCGGGCGGCCGGGAGCCGCTATCTAATAGTGGGAGACTCCTGGAGCACCCGGGAGAGTTGGGCTGTCTGGAGATCAGTGTCCCTGGTTACCTGGTAACCAGGGACGCTGATCTGTCTGTGCAGGTGGCCGGCCAGCTTCGGCTTTCACCTGGGCGCAGTCGAGCCGAAGCATATGCCTTTCGGACGACTCGGACGACTTCGGGAGCTGTACGGGCTACAGGGAATAGCCCGTAAAGCAGCCCTTCGGTTCTACTGAAAGAAAGGGGTCCTGCGGCCGAAGCTAGCCGGAGGATAAGCCGAAGCTACGGCTAGATCCTTTGGCAGCGTAGTGAATAGACGCCTATATGTTTAAGCAGTTTTTTTAAATATTAGTCTATTGTTCTACTTTAAGGCACCATGTCAATAAAGGTAGCTCCTAAAAAAATCAGTGATCAAAATATACAAAATAAACAGGACTAAGTACGTATTTAAATTGAAGTAAATCTACTCTCAGACAGTTGTCCCTGGAACAGATGTTATAAATGGAGTTCCTCTTATTCCTGTTCTGGTGGCAACTCAAAGTTTTACATTTTCCCTCATTTTTACTTCCAGTGACAACGGTCAGAGTGAATATCAGACAGTAATAAAACCCTAACAGGGGTTCTAAGCCTGCCATATTCTCTAAAATCTAAAACTGAAAAAAATGCTTCAAATAGGTACCAAACTAAAATGCAAAAAAAAGGTGTAGGAATTATATATATATATTCTTAGTTGTTTTAGCTGGCACAATTCCTAGATAATATTTTTTTCCCCTGATATTAAGTTATAACTTATGTATAGGCTTCAGTTTCTGTGATTTGGAAAATCTGCAACTGTTCATTTCACAGTATGGAGAATTTACAAGTCTACTTCCTCATGCATGACTCAGGAGTAAATATGCAAATCTAAAGGACTGGCTTTTAGCCAGAATACTTACTCTGCCTTAAATTCTTTCCACTTGAGTTTCTGAGGATAATTACAGCACTTAACAGAGAAGGCACATATAATGATCATTCAGTAAATTGAGAAGAACTAATATTTAGTACAGAAATTGGATTTCAACGACTAAATCTGTTAGAGGGAATGTATGGCATTTTTGGATATATTTGCTTTATTTTTTCGGCATGCTTAGGCCTTAAAGGTTATGCCCAGCTAAAACGTTTTTCTTTGTTTTGGATAGAGTGGGGAAGGGTTACAACACATCAGGTTTTTGTGCTGTCCTGCGCTCCATTAGAGATATTTACCTTCCCTTCCTGTCCTGCTGAAAATGTTTTACCAAACAGAAACTCAGCCAGAAATAAAACTGATTTCTTTAGCAGAAAAGACAACTAGAAACTCTGCCATACTTTAATTTCTGTTTTTATGACATTCACTGCTATATATAGACTCCGTATGTCTGGGAACTCCCAGGGCGTAATATAACGCTGCTGACAATATTTAGGGGAAGTGTCCATGATACCCATTCTACTGAAGAAGGGACTGAATAACTCATCAAGCCTGATTGTTCCTCAGTATCCATGGGTTGCAATGTAAATTTTCACTCCCCCTGTGTGGAAATTGGAGGCTGCATAATGTAAATTGCATGGAAAAGATTCCACAACACAAAATCCCTTATATGGCAAGGTTCGAGTTAAGCTTCAATCTGAAAGTTTTATGTAATGTATTTATTATTTATATATTATGTAGCATTTTATAGTGTTTTATTCAAGGAATGCAGACTCTGGTCAAATGATTCTATGCGTTATCCTCCCTTTCTGAGAACTGCAAAAGGCAGTGCTGATTAGACCAATCAGAAAATAAGGATCACTGTAACCATATGAGCATAGGAAGAAGAACAATTAGTTGCACAGTATAAATGCTGGGATGAAAGTATAAGCTACTCAGCAGAATTAAGTTTAAAGGGATATTTTTTTTATTTGCCTAGAATGTAGCATTTGTGCTTTTCAGATATGGATCCAAAGAAACAACCACTAAAAGGCAGGTAAAGAGCCTGGCACAAATATACACAGCAGACCAAAAAAACTAAGTCTTCATCTGTCCCTGAGCAGTACTCACAGTAAAGGTCTATATTCACCTGGTAGAAAATGCATGCATCCTCAGATTAGTTTTAAAGCACCCGGTTTCCCAAAACCCAGGGCACTCTATTGTGCAAATGTTGACTATATTTACTGTGAGCAACTGTGGTCAATATTTACCTAAGGGCCTGTGTTGATGGAATTTGGGCTTGTTTCAATGGGAAAATTCAGCTTCCTCTTGAAATTAGTTTGAAAAGATTCTATGATCATTCAGAATCAATTGACAGGTGCATCCAACCCTCACTTTGCCTCCTTTTGATCTGTGTTCAACCTGCATCAAGCTGTTCTAATGAGAATTAAAGCCCATTAATGCAGACTCCAATAAACACAATCAGATTTATGCCTACTTTGAAAATGATCATTGACATGAAAAATATAAGCTGGTGGGTGAATGTGGTGAAATAATGTTAGTTCTTATTCCCGATAACAGGATACATAATGCACAGCGTGTTAAGGTTTGCTGTTTTTTTTTAAAAGATATGTGTAAGGGTTAAACAACCTTAAGCAACATTACGCTTTAGGTTTTAACTTCCCTGGCAGTATTCCCAAGTGTAGCTCGAGGTTACTTTTCCATACCATAAGCGGTAACCCCGAGCTACACTCGGGAAAGCCGCATAGCATTTACTTACCTTGTCCCTCGAGCCGCGCTGTGTTCTGCAGCCAATGCCGGCTTCCGTCTTCCGGGTTCCATCGCTTTCGAGCGTACGCGTCGCAGGGGGGCGGAACCGGCGGGATATTTAAAAAAAAAACAACAAAGATGGAAAAAATTTGGAAAAAAAAATAGACCGAAAAATTACATGAAAAAAATTAAAAATCATACCGCCAGGGAGGTTAATGCAACATTTATTTGATTTACTTATATTTGTAAACATCTGTTCTAATAATGATGGTTGTAGCATAAGATCCACATATCAACAGAAAGCTCTTGGTTGCTGGGTGTACAGATGTGAAGAAGAAAAATTGCAATTGCTGGTTATGGTAGTATAGGTACATACCATGGGGTGAGTACAGTGGGGGTGCAAAATGTCCTTGATATCTAACAACACTTCCAAAGGAAATCATTGCACCTGCACCATCTCCGTACACATTCTTCTTTGGAATGTCTCATTTGCGAGCATTTCTCATGGAGCAATGTTAAAAAACTTGTACTTAGTACTCCATTGAAGTAGCTTTTAGGACAGTTTGATCATGACCATAAATACCAGTCCAATGTTGATCGAACTGCACAGGCAGAAACAGTTGGGTCAATAAATGGATGTGTCAAGGTCATATAATGCTTTAAATCTGAACTCTGGGCAGTTCTCCTCCAACTCAGGAAAAAATCCTAATATAAAAGTCCAAAATACTTACCTAAATCCATCAACATGTGACATGCCTGGGCCCAAGTCTTCTAAATTCTTTCCTGCAGAGGACGTTGATCCATCTTCAGGCAGCACTATGTTACTGGTCATCACTAACGGAAGCAGCGGCAGCAAGGGATAAGTACAGCAGAGTTCAGTACGTATCAAAAGAACTGAAGAAGGAATTTATCTTATTTTAGCTGCCAAGTTGGTGAGCAGAGGGTAGAAGAAAGGGTGGGAGTGGTTTCTGCATTGTCCATAGATTGGCTTTAAAAAGCCTGGCATTCATGTACAAGCCTTCCCTGTAAACATGGTTTTACTAAGGTTTTATTTCTCCTTTTGATTTGATACACGTGCAAAATGCAATAACACAATACAATGAATTTTTCACTGATTAGACTATATTAATCTGAAATTTGGATGTTTCAGTTAGTCACTGCATTTTGCACACTCTCATTGCACTCCATTATAGTTATTATTATACAGGATATATATAGCATCAACAATTTGCGCAGCGCTTTACAAAATGGTGGAGATAGTACAGTTACAATACAATACAATTTCAGTTCAATAGGGTTAGGAGGGCCCTGCTCGTGAGAGCTTTCAATCGAGTAGTGTTTGATTATGCTAGTTAGTGTTTCTATTTATCAAAACATGTAATGATCCACCATAACCAATCAGAAATATCATCTTTTGCCTGCCTGACATAAACATCTAAAGTCATATCTTATAATTGCTATTGGTCACAACGCTCTCCTACACTCTGCACCTTCCATAACTAAAAAGCAGAGGGGTAAATTAAAACATAACATCAAACAGCTTTTAATAATTATTCTTGTGATAAAAAAAGTTACATGAGTTATTTGTATCATTTCAACTTTAATTGTGAACCAATCACAGAATATAAGATGTTCAGTGAATGGGCAAGGGGGATACACAGCACTGAAACTCACGTGTAGGAGAGATGCAACTGTCATAGCCACAGAGGACCATAATTACAGCATGAGGTATACTATATGGCTGAGCGCAACTTTCCATTTTCAAGAATGACAGAAATCATGGACATGGGATACACAGCATCAATGATAAAAACATTTCACAACAGTATTGATGCAAATATATTTGTCTGGAGTCCTCCTTTTAAACAATGGACATGTTTTTTTTTTTAACAGGTAGAGAAGTTGTACTTGGGCAGTAACCCTTTGAACATAGAAAAAAAAAACGTTACACAAGCATGATATGCTACACTGCTTGTTTAAAAGGAGAATTTGAAGCATTTGTGCATGAAAAAGGAACTCCAAACACATTGTATATCCTCTTAAGTAGTGTATTTATAAAGATATTTATAAAATATTGGCAAATATAAGCTAAGTGACACTTTTTCTATAATGCAGTTTTCTGGGAATCATTTTAATCACTTCCAAAAAAAAGAAGATATTTCCACATTGGGTCCCTATGTATCAAAGCGTTAGTTAGGGCAACAGCCACCAACCAAATTAAACCTATCAGATTCCAGCTATCCTTTTCCTGGACTGCACTGCTGGCAATAGCTCCTTAATAATAACTCCAGGAAACTACAAAAGAGAGCGGGAGGTAAGTATAACATGTATACTTATCTGTATACTTACATGTACACAGAAATGCTTATTAGCAATGCTCTCAGAGCACCACACTAATATTAAAAATTGGCATACAAATACCTTTTTTTTTCTCTCTCTTTTTCTCTTTCCCCCATTGGAGGACACAGGTCTGCTTTATATAAACACCAACTGGGTAAATCGCCACTTGCATGAGTAAGATGCTATAAAAGACCAGACGGCCTTGACATTATTTAGCATATGAATAATTATTATTATTGTTATTAAGCAATAGCTTTCACTTAGGGGTCTATTCAATAAGCTGCTGTAGGCAGCCGAGTGAAAGAACGACCTGAAGTGAAGTGAGCCGAACACAGGCTGGTACGGCTGATTTCAGCCGCATACCGGCTGAAATCAGCCATACATCGGGTGGCTTCACGTGGCTTCGGGTCGGCCGAACATGCTCAGCTCGGCCAACTTCGGCTTCCAGCACGGCTCAGCCGAGCCGAGGCATATGCCTTCGGCTCGACTGAGCTGCTCTGGCTAAGTTCGGGAGCTGTACGGGCTATTCTGAATAGAACCGAAGGGGTCCTGGGGTCGAAGCTAGCAGAAGGATTGGCCGAAGCTATGGCTAGATCCTTCGGCTGCTTCGTGAATAGACCCCTTAGTTTTAAAGAGCATCTGACAAAGACAGGGAATATGGAGGGCATTAACTACAAACATTGAGTGAACGGAACAACTGTGCACAGTTTTTAGAGACCCATAACTCTGAAAGGAGACACTGAGGTAAGTTTGATTACTACTTTACACATACCTTGAACTGTCCTTTCTAGCTATATTGCCGGAAACCTTCATTTAATGTAGTCTAAGGCCCCTTTTACATGGCCGGTCCAAATGGGTCCATCTGTCAGTTTTTCAGGCGGACCCGATTGGATGCCCAATGTAAGACTATGGACAGCAGTGTATAAACAGATGGGAGACTGTTTACACCTTACCCCCGACTCTGGCCGGGTCCAGAAAAAAGAAACGGATCGAAAATCTGTTTCACAAGACTGGATTGTGCCAGATCAGGGGTAATCTGATGTAAATGGGCACTGTTCCATTTACATCCAATTTCCCATAGACTGACATGAGTGTTTTGGTGGAGGAAAAAATTGTACAGACATGGATGCCACAGCATTGACATCCACTCAATGCTACTCTGATCAGGAGGGGATCCATGCACGAAGCCTCCCCTGACTAGTCTGTGTGAAACATACATCAGTAGAAATGTGTTTGAAAAAATTAGTTTATGGAACATCTTTTCATTTCCTAATAGTTAATGGGGTCAAATCAATAAACATAGCAAAAAACTTGAAGGAGTATGATGGAAATTATTTCTCTAATAAACAAATTCTTACATTGAATGTGGTTTTCATTTAAGAAACTCCATTCATTCCAAAATCGAATGTTCAAACAAAATTGTAAACAATACCTGTTAAGTCTGATGGCATTATCGAATGATCTGATGAGATACTTTGAGTAATCATTGATACAAAAAATCTGTCAATGTATGGTCAGCTCTAGGCATGAGTTGACTATTGCCCAATTTGACCATTTTTGTTCTTACATGTATAGGTGATCCACATCCCTGACCCCTTTATAGAAATGGCAAATGTAAAAACTCAATTACTTTTATTCTCTCCTTCAACTTGAGAGCTCCTTCAACTTGTTTCACAGTTAATATTTTTCACTCATAGATATTAGCATTAACAGTTCAAAATCTAGCAGAGGCCATAGGAGTTAATGGTTATGTAAAAAAACATGTTAATTCAACATGTTTGTTCTTCCAAAGTCACCAAAATTCTATCTTTATGATAATACTAATTTATTAACAAGTTCATTATGTAAAATGAGGTCTGACTGTTTCAGCTGTTACTGTCAAGCTGCTGTCTAATTATGGATTATAATGATGTCTTTGATGATATGGTAGTTTTAATATTTTAGACTTTCATTTTCACGTACTCTGATCTATAGACAAAATACAAAGTAATTACAGGGGGGCATAAATGGAGAAAAAAACAACAATAAAAAACAAGGTTATTTATCATGTAGTCTTTTATCAAACTCCAGTTTTTCTTGGTTTGATAATTTTGCACATTTTGTTTAAGTTGCCAAATTTCTGCAGCTACTAGAGACTTGTTACTTTAACAGATTTTTATTTTCTCCTGAAAGTGGTTCACTAAATTCACATAATTCATTTTTGCTTCTTAAATAAATGTTACCTTAAAGCAGGCTGTCTATTGCCTATGGAATATGTTGACTGCCTTCTGCCAATCACAAGGGAGGCAGACCGGATGGGGAACTAGCCTCTCAGAGTTTCATATAAGGCTCCTCCCACCCTTAGCATCATTGGTTGCTAAGAGACTGTTGGCTATGCACAGAAAAAAATTGCCCTCCAGGTTACTGGCCAGCCCCCAATGAACTTTATTTGTCAATCCCTTGCCTATTAGCCTAGGAAGTTGTCATTACTAATTTTCAAGAGTCAGCTCACATTGACTTCAATGGGAATTTGATTCAGCACTTGAACCATGAAGTAATGCTTGCTGAACCCAGCCCAAACCAGGTACATTTGGCTCATCTCTACTGAACAACTACTGTATGTTAGTCATGAGGCATAAGATTGTGGCTATTGGAGCTGGTAACATAACTAGAAGTCAAATTAATAAAGAAAGAGCTAGAGTGAATAAGGAAGTTAGTTATGTGATATGGCAAGAAATAGATAGGTATTCTAGCGTGTACAGCATGCAATAGGTGTCCTAGAAGAACCCAAAATGGAAGCCCTTTACATATTGTGCAGAAGTAAGTATAAAAAGGAGTTACAAACTGCTTCCATGACAGGTATCCCACTTCAATCTGTGTCTGCCATTAGTGCCAGAGTCGGTGCACTTATTAGCATATGCGTGTATGTGTCCATGTATGTGAACCTGTGCAGGGTGTATACTCTAAGTACATGATATTTAGTTTGCAAAGCACTGTGTATTGGTATGGCTCTTAAAGTTTCCACCAAGGCACATGTGAGTAACAATGAAGAGTAGACTTGTGCGCCATCAACAAATTTGTTCCGTTTCGTAATATCCATTATTTCGTATTTCGTAATTCGTATCCGAAACTCAATTCGGATTCGTACAAAATACGTATTTTCGTTAGTTTCGGCAAATTTTCGTAACTTTACGAACATTCGTTATGATGAAGTTAAAAAGCAAAAATACCTTTGTTAATATTGGAGTCGATGTGGTAGTTGTTTTTTTATCCGAAATACGAATTCCGTTAACGGATTCGGTATCAGAATTCCGTATTTCGGACTTTAAAAAAAACTACCATCAACTCCAATATAAAATAAATGTACTTTGCTTTTTACCTTCAATATAACGAATGTTCGTAACGGAACGAAAATACGTCAACGGAATTTCGTATTTCCTGCCTGTATTTGTAATGCAACTCTCAGCAGCAGAAGAGAACCTCTGATTGGTCAAGTAAAAAGAAATAAGAATTCCGTTAACGGATTCCGTATCCGAATTCCGTATTTCGGACTTTAAAAAAACTACCATCAACTCCAATATAAATGTACTTTGCTTTTTAACTTCAATATATAACGAATGTTCGTAACGGAACAAAAATACGTCAACGGAATTTCGTATTTCCTGCCTGTGTATTGTAATGCAACCCTCAGCAGCAGCGGATCCGTATTTCGGATTAAAAAAAAAATCTTGTCATGTTGTTCAACCTCATTTACAGGGGTAATATTAGTTCCTGTTTCAAAGAAATTCGGATCTGAAATTCATTAACGGAATTTCGTATTTCGGATATAAATTCGGAAACTGCCATTCGGATTTCGTATGCTTACGAATCTACGAATTTCAGGAAAATTTGTACGAATTTCGATTCGTAACGAAACGAATCGCACATGTCACAACTGGGACACAGCTGTCAGCCTATGGCATGAAGTACCTGAACAATGACCTAAATGGAGGGATCATCATTATTTTAATGAAAACTGCATATTTATGAATACTGAACATAACTTAGGTTAACTGAACATAGAACTTAACTGAAATTTGAGTGGTTCTGTTTACATTTACTTTAAATCTTAGCAAAGGTCCCTCATGCTCTACCCAAAGCCTAAGGTTAATATAAATGCAAACCTCAGGTCAGATCTTTTATTCCACTAGCTCACAATGATCTCAATTGCAGACAGCTGATCACAGCATTGCTCCTACACGACACGGCTTTGTAGGCTTTTATTTTGGTTGATCTGAAGTCAGCATATTTATTAACCATAGGTGTTGTTGATGACCTTTTGCTAAACTTTAAAGTGACACCAAACTCAGGAGTTAAATCTTAAAATTGCATTCAAGTACCTTTTAACTATTATGTGTATCACTCGGCTGTAGATCCTCAAATCATCTCATAATTCATGCCGACACTGTCCTTCCTTCTGGAGTGTGGGTACTTTTGTTTCCCATGGTCCTGTGTGTGTTATAAAGTAGCCACCACTCCAAGCTCACTCCCATGATGGACTACAATCTCGTGTTTAGTTAGCTAATTTGTATTGAAGTTATAGTGTATCACAGGAGCGAGTTTGGAGTGGTGGCTACTTTACAACACACACAGGGAGCATAAGCAACAAAAGTACCCACCCTCTAGAAGGAAGGACAGTGCCGACATGAATTCAGAGATGATTTGAGGCTCTACAGCTGAGTGATACAGTAATCACTAATAGTGGTAGTAAATGTGTGGTAATAGTTAAGGCACTTGAATGCATTTTTAAGATTTAAATCCTGAGTTTAGTGCCACTTTACCTACTGACCTTGTACTGACAATGATCTGACTTTGAGTTCCTAGGCCTAGGTTCCCAGATTAAGACCTAACAAAGAAAATTCAGTTCTGCATGTATACAACTTAACCTTATTGCAGAGAGATCAGCTCCTGTCAAAATGCACATTGTGGTTTTCAACGTGTATACCTTTAGGGAGCAAAAATAAAAGATCAAAGACTAAACCAATATGGTTTAATAAAACTGTAAAACAACACGTCAAGGACAAGAGAGCGACATTTATAAAATATAAGACGGAAGGGACGGCATTGGCGTTCCTTAACTACAAAGAATGTAACAAAAAATGCAAACTAGAAATCCGGGCAGCTAAAACTGAGTGTGAAAAGCATATCGCCGCAGATAGTAAAAAGAACCCCCAAAAATTTTACCAATATATTAACAGTAAAAAGGTGAGAAAGGAGCAGATAGGCCCAATAAAGGATGGAAGCGGGAAGCTAGTCACAAACGACAAGGAGAGGGCCGAGGCGCTGAACGCTTTTTTCTCCTCAGTATACACTCGGGAGGGAAACGGGTTTGACACACATGATAAAACTCCCAGTTTAACTCAAAATATACCCCAGTGGTTGACAGAAACCGGGATACAACAAAGACTTAAAATGCTCAATGCAAACAAAGCAGTGGGTCCGGATAACCTGCACCCCAAGGTACTTAAGGAATTAAGCCAGGTTATAACTAGACCATTAATCCTCATTTTTAAGGACTCCTTAATGACTGGTAGGATCCCCAGTGATTGGCGGAGGGCTACGGTAGTCCCAATATTCAAAAAGGGGGCAAGGTGCCAACCTGGGAACTATAGGCCGGTCAGTCTAACATCGGTAGTTTGTAAAATGCTAGAGGGCATAATAAAGGATTATCTGGTAGAATTTGTTCAGGAAAACGGGATAGTTAATGACAATCAGCATGGGTTCAGGAAAGACCGTTCCTGCCTAACTAACTTGCTAACTTTTTATGAGGGGGTAAGTAGAGATATGGACGGAGGTAAGCCGGTGGATGTGGTATATCTGGATTTCTCAAAGGCTTTTGACACGGTACCACACAAATGCTTGCTACACAAACTGAGGGCTATGGGCATAGATGAGGTGGTGTGTACATGGATAGAACTGGCTACGGGAACGTGTCCAGAGGGTATCTGTAAATGGCACACCTTTTCAGACTGGGCTAGTGTAATGAGCGGTGTGCCTCAGGGTTCTGTGCTGGGTCCCATATTGTTCAACTTATTTATTAATGACATCGGGGAGGGTGTTAACAGCGATATTTCCGTGTTTGCGGATGACACCAAAATAGGGAGGGTAATAGACACGGACTTAGACACTATAACATTACAGGAGGACCTGGATAAAATAGGGGAGTGGGCATTAATGTGGCAGATGAGGTTTAATGTCGATAAATGCAAAGTAATGCACTTTGGAATTAAAAATAAACAAATGGGTTATACAATTATGGGTATGCCGCTGGGGAAGTCAGAAATGGAGAAGGATTTGGGGGTCATTGTAGACCACAAACTGAAAGGTAGTTTGCAGTGCCAGGCTGCTGTAAACAAAGCTAGCAGGGTCTTGTCCTGTATTAAAAAGGGGATGTATTGCAGGGACAAGTCTATAATTTTGCCACTTTATAGATCATTGGTTCGACCTCATCTGGAGTACGCGGTCCAGTTCTGGTCACCAGTACTAAGAAAAGATGTCCTTGAGTTGGAAAAAGTCCAGCGAAGGGCAACCAAACTAATTAGGGGTATGGAGGACCAGAGCTACGAGACGAGGCTACTAAATTTAAACATGTTCACATTAGAGGTGAGGAGATTAAGGGGGGATATGATTTCCATGTACAAAATGTTTAATGGTGGTAGCAACATTAGCGATAAACTGTTTAAAATTAACTCCGTTACAAAAACTAGAGGCCATCACCTAAAATTGGTGGAAAAAAAATTCCAGCACAAGGGGCGAAGGGGGTTCTTCACAGTAAGATCAGTTAGGGTCTGGAACTCACTGCCACAGGCGGTGATTTCAGCAAATAATGTGGAATTGTTCAAGAAACTTTTGGACGATTTCTTAAGGGACCGTAATATACAGGGGTACGGGTACTCCTAGAATGAGATCCTAATAGGTTGGACTTGATGGACTAATGTCTTTATTCAACCTCAAATACTATGTAACTATGTAACTCTTCTCTCTGAAATGCTGCTGGAGGTGACATCTGCAGTATTGCTCTCACACCTTATTAGGCTGATTCATTTTTACAAATTCTCTTGCGCTGTACTTCAAAAAATGACACTCGACCAGACCTGCCCTCTGATCTGTCAAACCAGTCACACTAGGAATGTCACCTTTGTATCGCTGTGTGACACATATGTATGCTGATCTCTAGGTTGACAGAAGGAAATCCCAAGCCACGTTTACAAAGGTAGCATAAAAGAAAGACAGAGTCCCTGAATCTCACAGCTGGTGTCTTATTTCACTTTTCAAGGAATTCACTTTGTACTATAAACACATTCGTTCCTATTGTATGCAAAGAGTGCAGTGGCAAGGAAAGGACACCAAGAGAAAAATATTTTTTTGCACTTGTGACATTGTTTTTCTCCAAAACAAAACAAATTAAAAGTAGTCAGAAAGCCTTGTAAAATGTTTTACCATCTGGTCAACATATTCACCTTCATGTTCTGCCTATAGATTTACTTATTATCTCTTATTATCTTCAAATGGTTGGGCAAGGCAAAAATACTAAAAGACAAAAGGCTAAATATACTTTAGAGATGTTGACTTTTATACCCCTGTCCTTGGCACTGACCAATGAGTGCTTCATGTTGACATTGTTGAAAGTATTTGCAACACACCATACAGCGTTGTGACCAGTGTAGATAAGAAAGGTGCTCGAAGTGACCACCCTGCAGAACCGCAGAGATGTGAAAATAGGTCACCAGCACTCCAAAGAAAATATAATGTAATGCACATAACATCACATAGGTCGAAATTGCCACAGGGCCATGCAGGGTCCCTTCCTTAGGGTGACACTGTGTGAATAACCCCATAAAAAAAGCCTGTAATTAAGTATGCACTCTAAATTAAACTTTAAAATGCATAAATGTAGTGCAGCCTTAAAGCTCAGTTTCTCATACAGACACACAATGTATCTGTACCACTTGTCCATGTTTCTCCCTTTTTGTAAGTAACCAAATGATCTGAAAGCCCCTGCTTGTGATGTGCTTATTTCTTAGATATGCTGTTAAAGCTGAACTTCAGACACAAAACCATTTATTTAAATATATTCCTCAATAGTAACTAAGGATACAAATCTTTTTGTACACTAAATAAATGCTTTTGCACACCCATATATTCAATTGTAAATATAGCAGTGATATTATCACTGTGCTGTACTTAGCCTGTGTAGAGAGCAGAGCTATAGGAGGCAGGTCTGCCCACTACAGCCTGTAGAAAACTACAGTATAGGAGGGGTGGATACAAGACCAGTCACTCTGCAGAAGGAAAAATAACTGCAGTGACTGGTCTTTAATTAAAAGAAGCTCCGAGGTAATGTTTCACAGCAAATTACTGCACAGATCTTGAAGAAATATACAAAACACACCATGATTCAAGAAAGAATACATATGCCTCTTGCAGCTAGACAATATTTGCTTATCCCGGAGCTCAGATTTTAAAGGCTTTCTCTGTACTAGGCTCAATTCAATGATGATGTTCCTACAGAACAAATTAAAAGGAGCTGAAAGGCAGCAGATTATGACATGCTGCATTAAAAAAAATAAAGCAACTCATCATATGGCAAGCTCTACAGTAAATGTCAGGGAATTCTACTTTAACCAATGCAATCCAAAATTTGCACAGCGTTCTGTTCTCTTCAAAAATGCTTCACCAGCTTATGTAAGATACAAAATAATACAAACACCAATGTATCCTATTAATTATTACTAGAAAGCAAAAGTAAAATACAAAGTGGAAAACCACCAGCTGCAGGAGAGCATGAACAAAGCACTGCAATATATGGATTTTCCTAATGTGTAAAATGTAAGAGGTATATACACTAACAATTAACTTCTCTTATTTTGTCTCTTTTTGTCTGCTAAATATACTATTAAAATCATTGTGTTATATCTGATAAGAGCAAAAAACTAAATCTGTTGATTCTTCCAGAAATGTTGTCAGCTGATAACTTTCTGCATTGCCATTCCATGTTGCGATCTTATCAATTACATTTTTCTGAAGACTAAGGAATCCTGCCCTTCTGTGTTCTGGAGAAGAGTATGGGTAGCAGGTATTTAGTAGTCCTGTTCAGTTTCTGTTGCCCTGATACAGTTGGGTAAATAAGTGTTGTTACCCTAGAACGGGAAATGTGTTTAATGTAAGAATGGCTAGTAAGGATTGTAAAGGTATCCTCCCTTTGAAACCATTTTGCTGACTGCACTGTGCTTAGTCTGCTCTATCCACCTATTAGCATATTCCTTTGCTGTATTTACATGCAGCAAACTTTACTGGCTCCAAGTGTTGCACCTAACTCTTATAGTCTGAGTGCTTTGGTATAGGGGATTTCAAGAGTCTGATACCAAATCAAATTCAAGTACAGATAAAAATAAAAGAAAAAAGCATGAAAAACTAATGCAGCTATCACAGCAAAAGACTAGTAACCTACAATATCTTATATTTTTGTTTTTTTGGGGGTGTCATAGCATTTACATATCTAATGGTACAATCTCCTTTAGATCTACTGATAAGTATGTAGTGCAAGGATCTAGCTACTTGGATACAAATTTAATGGGTTGTCTTTTTCATTTGATAGTTTCTGTAAATCTTATGGCGATTGTGGAGAGTTTGCAATTATTAAACTGTATGACCAGCTAAAAGGTTGAAATCTATATATAGTAAAGGACAGTGGAATCACTACCTAACAAAAATGAGTTCCACACTAATGATGAATTTGTAATAGTGGCCACCACTCTTCCAGTGGTGTTGTTCCGTGTCTCTAGTTTCTTCCTCACTTCCTCCCTTTCACACTCTAAGACATACTGTAACTTTTATGACTTTGGAACTTTGGAACTTGGAACCCTCGACTCTCACACTTTATCTTGGGTGTGTTCTTCTTATCTGTAAGTCACTGAGGTGCCCCACTGGACAGTAGTAGAAGAGTAAATCACCAGCACTCAGCGATATAATTCAATATGTCCATTTATTGGACAAAGACGTCACAATATTAAGAGCCAACGTTTTGAGACCGCAGAGGGTCCCTTCCTCAGGGCAGAAATACGTAATTGTGACGTCTTTGTCCAATAAATGGACATATTGAATTATATCGCTGAGTGCTGGTGATTTACTCTTCTACTTCGTGTTTGCAATAGCGCCATCCGTGATTGTCATTGCGAGCACCATCTTTTTTTATATTGGCATGGACTGCTGCAAGGTGTGCGGAGAGCTCCCCTATCTATCCACCACTGGACAGTAGGACTTTGGGAGGCAATGGGAGAGACAAAGGTATGTGAGAAAGAGTCAATGGGCACACACTCTACTTTCCTGATTCTACAGTGCCCTTTCCCCATCTCCCCCACATACACACACACAAAACAGCATTGCTGTCAGGATTTTGTAAATGGCCACCAAGGAAAAAAATTAAGTACACTCAACTCTATGCTGCCTACTCAGTAAACTGTTTCTTCAAAGTTCTGGTGTCTGGCATGTGCATGTTCATTGCATACTGTTCTGCACAGGCTTCATTTTTGAAGGAGTGCACAACAGACAGTTCTTACAAGAAGCAAATATAAAGTGTGGAAGCTAGTAAAATTGTCTTTATTACATCTGCTACCGCAAATTTATAGATTTATGCTTCCTGGACTTTCAGTAAAATGCATCTGTACTTAGGTAAAAGAGTTACGTTAATAACATATACTACAAGACCTGGGCCCAGACCATGCACATTAGAAAAAGCCTCCATTTATCTCTGTATCTATAAGCATTCTAGAGAAAATTAGTTTTAAAAAGTTCACAACACAAGCAGTAAAATCTCAGCTTTTCTGTTTGAGAGCAGATCTTGGCAGCCTGCCAGCCTTCTAATATAATTAAACTGCAGGTGGTTCTAAGCTGTTAGAAACCAACTGAAACCCAAATTTAGAGTCTTCACCATGACCTGTAAAGTTTAAAAACATAAATAGCTTCACAAAAGCAGCTATGGAAGTCAGTAAAGATTTGGTAAAACTCTTGGGTCCTTCCACAGTTGTGTTGAGAATTTAATGAAAGAGCAACGCTGAATAACACACCTATAGTGTTGACAAGGCATTCGGCAGGCATTTTCAAGGTATTAAACAGGTGTCAAAAATGCTTGCAAAATGCCCTGCAAGTAGGGGAGTGTGTTAAAGGGTAAAGTGATGTAGTAAAGGGAAGTGACCAGCAGTGGCCACACTTCTATTTTTTGAAGGAGTCGCAGTAGCTGGGCAGACTATGCGGTCATACAATTCTGGGTATTGCTCAACTGCTTGAATTAGCTGTGCAACATTTATATTAGACATGACCAGGTGTGGCTGGTACTTGCAATGGTATGGCTGACACTGCTTTGGATGACACTGATAACAGCTGGCACTACATGGTGGCATAGGTCAGACTATCACAGGTTGCAAGTACCTGGCTAGAAGCTGTGCTCTTGTTGGCAAAACACTGGCTCTATGCAGACAGGAAGTGACATCTGCACCTGCTCTGTCCACTCACTCTATGATTCTCCAGTGGTTTCTTTGAGGGCAAAACCTCTTATGCCTTTCCTAAAACACCTGTGAAATGCTTCTTAAATGCCCGAAACATGCTATAGGAGCATTGACTGAGCATTTGAGTGGCATTTCAATATACTTCAATGGAGTCATTATTCCAGCAGCAATGCTTCCAGAACACGACATGCTCTCTATTTTTTGACACACATCCAAACAACACAACACTAATGCCCATGTATGAACAGCACTGGGTGGATGCTATTGCTTTATCCAACATGGGTGGTAATAGGCAGCAGAGAGGCGTTAAAAATGCTTCTCTAATGCCTGGTTTTAACACAGTTGTGCCTGGTTTTAACACTTAATGTTTGTTAAAATATGTAAATAGTTTATTGTAGTTATTTTGCATCCATTATTTGTATTTATTGATAATTGTGAGCCAATTCCCATTGGAGAGAAATCCTGTCTCAGTTACCACTCCCTCCAAAACAGGGTGTTAGGCATATCCCCCACATTGTGAACCTAGACAGTATATTAAATCACACTGACTGGGCAGGGTTTCAATAGGTAATATAGGGTTTTGCAAAATTTTCAAGGTCAGATTTCACAGAATTTCAATACCAACAATACAGAGAGGATCGAGTGTTGGTAACAGGATAATACTGTGCAGTATAGACCTTGCCAAACATAACCCCATTTTACAGAGCACTTACCAACTAGAAACAGAGAAAAAAAAATGAAGAACAGTAAGAATAAGAAGGCTAGGGGATAGTTACACACAACAGGAAGAGGAGGATGGGGAGAAAAGAAAAGATGGGGAGAAAGGAAAAAAGAGAGAGGAAGAATAAAGGGAGGGGTAAAACAGGAGGGTAAGGTGGGTTTGGTGAGGGATGCCCATAGTCTACAGGGGGCAACCATTATATAAAATGTTATCTTCTTACAGTTGTAAAAGACACTAGGGATGTCCCGATACCGATGCTAGCATCGGAATCGGGCCCAATACAGGGCATTTTGACAAGTACTTGTAGTTAACAAAATGCTGCCATGCCTAGCGCCGAAGCTTGCGCTATGTTTTTTTTTCTTACTTACCTCGCCGAGCGTCTGGTCACTGCTGCTCCGGTGGGCGGAGCTCCAGGTGGGATCCTAATTTAGGTGGCCGGAGAATGCCAGATGACCCCGCTTGGAGGGCTGCCCACTCGGCGAGGTAAGTAAGAAAAAGAAAAGAAAAATCAATGAAAAGTAGGTGAGAGGAAATGCCTAACCCAGGGGTTACAAATAGACACCAATGAAAAGTAGGTGAAAGGAAATGCCTAACCCAGGGGTTCCAAATGTTGTCAAAAGTATATATTTTGTGCAGTAGTTCTGTTCTACCATGCAAAGCCAACAAATCTTGAATTAATATGGTGAGTACTGTGCAATCATGTCCCCTGACCAATCTGTTTTGAGTGGAGTTACTACTTGCTTATCTAGATCACAAAAATCATGTTTTTGTTCTAGAAATAATAAAAAGAGCTACATGTTCCAAAACCAATGCCTGGAAAAACTATGCCTTCAAAAAATGTTTTTGGATAATACCTACAAAAGAAAAGAGAGCTTGTCTCTTTTAACAAAAATATGCTTTCTTATATACACAGGTATTATTCAGACATTTATCTCCACATGTGGCCATTGCAACCTCCCCAGCTGCTAATATGGATCAGAAAAGTAAACTGACTGTTTAATAGCTATTTATGCTCTTCCTCCCCCTCATGTAGCTATTAGCATATCAAACATGTAAAGCCTTGATAAATAGAGCAAAGCATATTGCCATTCAAAAACAAAGATTCTCAGAGCATTCTGATAACTTTGGGGAAGCCAAGCAGGGAGCTTCTCGGTCTCTAAATGCTACACTACATCCATATACTTAAATTAATTGGTTTTAACTTGCTTGAACAAACTGGCATTTTTATGCCTTATGTAACTGGTGTTTTATTACTTTTGGGGTATGACATGATATTGTATGACATTCTGGCTGGTTTGTGACTTAAAGTGGGGGCTGGAAAGATTGGGATTGCTACATCTCCTTGCACTGGTTTACAGGTGTCCACTGCTGCCATAAAGTTTTCTACTCTGCCAAAAACCAGCCAGAGAGGACAATTACCAGTTATGGGGCAATTTCCACTGTTTTATGCAGGTTAAGGCAGAGGTTTAGTTGTAAGAATCTGCGTTGCATTGTGTGAGCCCATCCAATTTCCATTGACCTTGGAACCAAGTCCAGAAGTGGTCAGTTTAACAGTTTTTACCCAAGGTGCACAACTTTCACCCAAGAATCACATATTTTTCAGTTCAATTTGCATTGCAGGTGCCTTATGGGGGATGCCCCCAAAAATACATGTTTCCAATATCTGACAATGTGCATGAAAAAAATGCCAACTTGAGTGATAATACCCGCAGACCAGTGTAAATAGAACCTTATGCATTGGGTTTGCCTGTTTTGCTCTAGATATGATTACATCAATGTTTTATATCATGGCCCTCATGTTATCTTTTCTGAAACAGTGAAAACCAAATTGCAGAATTCATATTTATTAATAAAATTGGCCTTCACCAATATTATATGTTTAATAATGGAGAGTGACACCTATACAAAGTTAAAAATATTTTTTTTTCTGAGGTCAATGTCCTAGGTTTGTTAACTCTATATCGCTCACACATGTTGATTTTTATGCAATACTGTAAGTATTGACCCATACTGCCTTAAAGTAGTATTAAACCGAAACCTTTTTTTATATTAATGAATCCAGATCAAACAAATATACATTGTCCAACAAAATATTTTCATCCAAGCACTTTCATCTAAACAGCTGTCTGCATCTCTCTCAGCTCAGCTTCCCTGAATTTCTTGTCCAGTATAACCCACAAGGGAGAGCACAGTCTCCAGCAGCTGCCCAACTATAAGCTTAGAGAAGGAAGGAGGGAGGAAGGAAGAAGATCGAGAGAAGATCAAGGAGCAGAGGATTGGCTTGCCTTACTGTGGCTTTGTATTTGTGGAGACACACACAGCTAACTAGCACACACAGGGGTTGCTCCACAGGACCCTGCAAGGGAAAGGAGCCACCCTAAAACAGGATATCAGGGACATTGCTTAGGGGACCAACTGATTCTGCAGGAAACTAAAACTTGCCAGAATTTAATCTAAAAACTCTTTGCCAGAATGTAATATTGCATTGACGATCTTAATCTTAGTCCTTACCAGACACTGAATCTTATTAATAAACATGTGACCCTTTCCACTCCCAAAGTGTGCTTAAATTAATGAATAAGACTGGTATAATTGGCATCACTGCACAATTAATTTATTATTTTCAGCCCTCTGTAGTGCATTTTTAAAAATTAGGTTCCTGTTATTATTTCACACATGACATAAAAAGCCAACAGTGCACCTATCAATAAAATTCACAATGTGAGCTTCAAGGAGATAGGAAGACGGAAACCCTTTTCCATAGATGTAAATGTTTTGTTAGATATTCCCTGCAGCCGATATTGTTGAGGAAGCAGGTTAGCATTAAAAAACAACATTATTATTTTTAGTAAGAACATACCTCCAAATGAATAGACATCTAACTACCTAGTAACCAACCATTATTGCAGAGTTAATTGTTCTCAGTCAGCAGTGAGATTAGAGAATACAAATTGTTTTTTCCTTTTACATCTGATAATTAATAACTATATACATATATATAAATAAAGTTTTTAAACACATTGAGAAAACTGTTAACAACCAATCTAAACTCCAGGCAAGCAGTCCAATGCACAATTGAATTACATTCAAGGGAGCTGCTTTATCTGCCAAAGGATTTGTATTTCTGGCCATCCATTTTTAACATTCACACAGATTAACACAGAAATTGCCAGTGGTGATCTTGCCTTCTAAAAATGCTTCTTGACTAGCTGCCATACTGACCCATTAACTCCAATACTGTGGGGTTGATTCATGAATAATGGATCATAGTGAATACAGCTTTGTAAGGTGGACAGTCAGTAATCCTTTAATAAATGAAGCTTTTTGTGTCTCTGACTCTCACATAAATAATTTGTTGTATTAATTTCCAGATTTCCATACTATTATCGTCAGTAACTCACAGAGTTATATGCCAGGCAAATAGTATTTTCGGGAGATCATCAATGAAAATTCTAAATTTTTTTCATGAAAGGGTTAAAGCCTAACTCTGAGCAGTGATAAAATACTTATCACTGCTGACGGGGAATATAATGCACTTCTTTCCATAGGATGGGCTATTAAAGAGTATAAGTGACCTACCTCCCCTTTCCAACCATGAAATGGGGGTAGACCCATCTACCTCATCATATACAATTTAGGAGCAGGGACCACATCATCAGGATGTTACATGGCCACTGGTTTTGCATTGTGTTTGATTGCGTCGGAAAGTTGGTCGTGAAGAACGGCTTTGGCGAATGAGTGGTGAAAAGTGGAACCACAGAAAGGAAAACAGCAGGACCCTGGGTTAAGGTAAGTGTTACTCTGTGTTAGTCCATTCTTCAGAAAACTGAGTACTATATATTCCAATTTTAAATATTTTATTACTGCCTGGAGTTAGGCTTTGAAGGCTAAATTTACTTTTTTGACCATGTTATAGCCATATTCAGGGTGTAACATGGAACATGATCAGGATCTGTGAATGGAGAAACTAGTCCCATCAGCCACCGTGGCAGAGGGACTTGTTTTTCCATTCATTCTTCTTCCCATCCATGTTACTAAATGTCTGTATTGAGGTACAGATATGGATGTGAGGGTGAGTCTGCAGGAGCCAGAGCATTGCACCTGTGATCCACTGATGCAGTGCTTTTCTGGCTCTAATGCAAAAAAAAAAAATAACAAATTAATTTTGTTTTTATAAAAGGTGGAATTTTCCTGTAAAGCAGTTAGAAGACTCTGCAGTAACGCGCTGCCCTCTTGGTAAAACTGAGCTTTTAGGTACAATGTCTGTTTGAATATATATTTATGTTACTGCAATTGAACGTTAAGGCCAACCCTGTGCACTGAGAGGTCTGCAGCTTTTCCTGTATTTCCAGCATTAAAGTTACAGTAAAGGAAATGTTAATGCAGACACAAAGCTCCGAGATCTGTGTATAAGCTGTGGGATCTCTAGGAGGATCGAGCGTTGGATTCTTTTGTATGCATACCTATTAAAAATTCATACTGTTACATATTTATGTTTCTCATCACATTTCTTCATTTTCTGCTTGATTAACGTGTAGAGCTGACAGTTTGCCATGAAGTAACAGTGATACATTAGTAAATATTCAGTAAATACTAACATGCCATACGCTTCTGGAGCAGACTTTTCAGTTAGCTGCCAGTGCTGGCTGGCTCTTGTTCTTTAAATTTGCTCTCTGTGTATATCATTTACAAGGCATAGCACCAGTTATGACTTGGATTAAAACAAGAGCGACAATCAGATAAAGCTGTTATTGTGTTAGAAAAATCAAATTTGCATGAAAGTCTCTTGAGCACGTTGAGAATAGATTATACTGATTAGTGGGAGATTAAATCAGCTGATTACTTTAAAATGTTCTTGTTTTTAATTATTTCACAACCTCTCAGGAAACCCATGTATTTCAACACATGTGTGAAATGAGCATCCTTTGCAAATAGTAACTAGGATAACATAGTCCTGAGGTACAGCTACAGTTCTAATTTTGAGGATATGACCATATACATGGCAGGAATTATAACATGCACCTAAAGGCATCCTATTTAAGCAGGCATAGGGGGGTTTTGGCTTTCTTTAGGATCAAATGTGGGATTAGAGTTCTGAGGATGCAAGCTGGTTGATCCCACTGGATGTCTGTTCATTTTAGACCTGACGAACTATGTAACTGTGTCACATACATAAGTGATCCAAATTAAATATATGATACATGTGGGTGCTCTATCTTCCAAGGCTCACTATTGGTCAGTGAGGCCATCCATTGCATTTAAGCCGAAAGCTGCAAATACTCTCCTCCAGCAATGCAACGTCCATGAGCTCCCAAGCTGTTGCCCATCTTCACCCAGACATCTTCTGGATTTGGCTTCTTTGGCAATCTTGATTGGCCAGGCTGGTGTGACATAACTCCCACTCATGCACACAGGAGTTAATTCATTCCAACACAAAGGCATACAAAGAAAGTACACTGGCCTGCACTTGCAGACTTCTGAGTAGACAGGTAAGATTTTTTTTTATTGCAGAAGAGACATAGTATGTCACCTTTGAATTAAAAACCTGATCATTTTAAAATTTTGTATGTGTGGGTTGTGAAATTCCACCTTCTGAGATCAACAGGAAGTCCTGGGTAGGTCTTTAGGCCTTAGATCAAGCTCTATCTCCTTGTATCTTTGTTAGATGTATTTTAATGTCTTTATATTTTTAATGATTTTAATTGTTTTTAAAAATTAAGGTTTCTCTGTGTTAAAATTCACCAGGAAATGTATGTGTTAAGCTAATGTTGTAACAAATTAGTTAATATACAGTTCAAAAGTGTGACTGGTGAGGTATGAAAATGTAGCCTGTGACAGTGCCTCCATACGAGATCCCTCTAGACATAACAAACACAGCTTTTATTAAAGTGTCATTGCCATGGAACGCGTGGAGCTAAGCCTTTTGGAATATACACCTTAATCTATACAGTAATACTTTCTCTCCTCCCCAGGGTTAGCATTTACTAACCTTTCTATGGGTTGTCTATCATTTTATATGCTACTACAGTTTTTTTGCATAACATACTTTTGTGGGAGTTAAACTTTAAGGCCCAGTCCCCATTGTTGCTTTGTGGCAATGTGGATGATGGACAATTGTTGAGCCAGATGAGACCTACAGCTTTAGTATGCTGTATGAGACCTGTGTGTGAATGGCAAGTTTTCACTTCAGGGACAATCCATAACTTTTTTTTTAATGTGCAAAATCTTTTCATTTTAGATAACATGAAAAGTAGCTTAAAGATTCCATGCCTCTAAGCAATACTAAAATAGTTAAAAGTGCAACTATATGTGTAGAGAATTAATGAGAATGACAGGAAGATTAAACTCTTGCACTCATTACAGAACTCTAGAATTACTTTTTAAGTACCAAATTAAATTGCTATTGGATATGGTCAGTGATATTAATACCTTTTCAATAGGCAATGTAACAAAGTGTACTTGAAAGGAATATAAGATGACACTGTAACGATTATTGTGCCGGTAAAAGTATAAAATTACAATAGAATTGAGGGGAAAAAACAAATGTTATTTATGCAGTTTTGTTTGAAATAACACATTCAGTATTTTGTGTTAAGCTTTTGGGTAATTTATCATCATTGTTCAACACCACTTACAAATCACAAATGTAAAATTCGGTTACAGTGTTCAAATCATGAAGCATTCTTTTAAAGAGCCATTCTCGATTTGATGGAGCATGCTCCTAAGGCTGCAGGCACTTCAATGCATTACTCTGCTGTAAAATATATCCTTTTAGTAGAATTTCCAAATGTATTGTGTTCTTGAGACAGTGAAAGGGGAATTGTGGGATAATGCTTTGATGGATGGTGTTTCCAATCCATTAGAGCATGTAAATATCATAAAATATAAATGCAATTTAAAGTTATACTCTGAAAACTATAACTGTCAAACATGCTAACAGACTTCTCAGTACACATATAAGTCTGGGCCAACCTGCCCTGTGTCTGAATAACAGCAACATGCCTACCTCTCAAAGAGAATGGCACAACTTATGCTTCCCCCTTTGTATACCAATGTGATGATTTCCCTCGGAGCCAGGCTGCCTCGGTCCCACCAGGGTCTGTGACGGCCGCTCCGCATTCCACGGTTGAACGCGGAAGCCGTTCGACTTCCTGATTGTTAAGCGAGCGGCTTGCGTTCCACGGAGGAACGCGGAAGCCGTTCGTTCCGGCCGGGGGCTCCTCCCTCGTCCTTGGGCTATTTAAAGCCCCAGCTGAGGCAGCATGGCATTCCACAATTGGAGTCAGAACGCCTGCTGCCTCCTGAACCAAGCCTGTCTGGACACCCATGCTGCAAGTGACGGACCTCCTATCCCCTGGATTGAAGACCTGCAACAAGGCTACTCTGCACGAGCCCCAACCGCAAGTATAGCTCCAGTTTGAGCATAATACAGACTGTCAGCTTTCCTGAATACCTGTGCCAAGGCTGTGTGTATGCACTTGCATCATAGTACTGAGTATACCTGCTTGCTAAACTGTACATCAGTGGAATCCTATTACTACAACCATATACTAATTCACCCTTAACTCGCCATTATTATGTGTAGCGTGCTATGAAGTAAATAGCACTACTCCAAATTTCTGTTACTACCGGCTGTAATGCAAGAGTCTCAAACTCCCCGTTAAGACTGGGAGTGATGCCTGAGACTCAACCTGAGAAGCCGTTACCCACACTGCCAGTAAATGCCCTCCGCAGTTGCGTTCCGCTACATGTCACGCTACATACAGTAGGCGTGACAACCAAGAAGTGTGTCCCATGCCTTAGTCATCACACATATACTGTAGCTAATCAAACTTAACAACTTGCTGATGCCCTGCTAACCTCCAAGGTGCACTGGATAGACCTTTATCCTCCCAAGAACTCACCCATTCCTCCAGACTCAGCAATGCCTAACTAATATGTACAATCCCCTCACAAGCCATCTGGAAAGGTATACTTTGTCTTTTTTCCTCCAGGTGCTGATCTCCTCTCCCACGCAATGCCAGAACACACAATACAACTGAGTACAAATATTTGTCACATCTAAAACCTCACTTCCCTTCTCCAGCACTTTTCAAGCCAAAACCATCTGACCAAGTGGCACCCGGGAGCTGCTCTTGACAATCATTGATGAAGACTGTCTCATTAAAATTAACATATCTTAAGCACCCATCAGTTATGTATACACGTGAAAGGGGACCAGACACTGGTTTTTATTTATTATTGCAAATATAAAAAATGGTAGTCTTGATTACAGATTTCAGGTGTGCAGGGTGTTACAGCAGCAAACTGCAGAAATAATGAAGCCTAACTGGTTGCTGTAGATAACACCTCTGGTTTAGTTCCAATTTTCAGTAGTCAGCCCTGCAGTTTTTATCAGTTAAAAAATATTATCACATTATATATTGAAAAAGTTTAAATCTGGCTAGTATAAGCTACATGATCATTCAATATTAATGGTTATTGACATTCTATTAAAGTTGAACTATGGCCTCCCATTAAAAAAAGAAAATATGTGCGTCAGCACTTAATTATAGGTGAATCTACAATTCCAGTTTTCTCCCAGTCCTCCTGGAAAGTCCCACAAATACCTGTTGAGCCTGCCAGTTAAGCCCACCTAATGCATATTCCTGTGATGGGGTGGCAACAACACTACACTGCCTGAATTCAGAGAAGAGTTGCCAGTCCCATGTAGACTTTGCCTGTTTGCACTCTAGTTGTATGAAAAACTATTGCAGAGGGCGTAGCTATCAGCATTCTTACTGATGATTCACAAGCCAGTAGCTTGTCAATCAGCACTAGGCCACACCTAGTCCTGCCCACTGCTTTCTGGATTGACAGCACTGCCTCTGTTGCTTAAATCCTCCCACTATAAGCTGCAGTGTCTGACAGGGGGAGCAGGTGAGACACAAATGAGGGAGGATTTAGCTCCAGGAAAGGTATAGGAAGTTTTTTTATCTTTATGGGGCTTGTGTAACACATAGTATCTGGATTTGGGACTTGTTCAAACTATCAAATAGAAGCCTTTAGGTGTACTTTAAGATCAGTTCATAGCATTGTGATTTGTATCACAATAACAGTGGGGGAAAACATTCAAATGGATTGAATGAATGCAATATATTAGTTTTGCAGGTCCTGCAGTCATTATTCAAGAATATTCATGTGGACATCATATTGAAAAGTACTCTAATAATAGATATGCAAGCAAGAGCTCAATAATCCACAAAACAAAAAAAAGCAATAGTTAGTTTGTACTCCAACATTATAAGCTATATTTGGTAAAATGTTGTAAAGTATTAAGATGGAAGGATACTATATTTTTAGCGAGTTCATATTGTTATTGCAGTGTGAGCTCCTATTATATTTATTATACTTGCATGATTTCATTTACATAAAGAGCAGCCACCAAGAGTAAAGTTATACTCTGAAAAATACAAATATCAAACATGTCAGTACAACACATGTCAGTACAACACAATATCTGAGCCTAGGCTAACCTGCCCTGTAGCTGAAAGACAGCTAACATGTCTGCCTCTCGGGTTGCATAGCACAACTTATGTTTCCCACTCTGTACAGTCCAGGACGTGTGCCCCATGCTCAATCATCACACATACAGCTACCTTAATTGACCCCTTGCTGATGCTAACCTCCAAGGCATCCTGGATAGATCTCTCATCTCACAAGAGCTCGCCCACCTGAGATGTCTGCTGTGAGCTAGAGCTGAGGATTGTGGCTTTGAGGTGAGATGAGTGACAGTCTGTCCTCAAATCTGTTCCTGTGAAGACTGCATAAAACAACAAGAAAATTTTTGGGAGGGGAGAGAGAAGAGGAGAGAGGAGGGGAAGGGTGAGGGGGGGGGGGGATTTCCTCTCTTTCCTCTCCCCTCTCTCTCTCCTCTATTTGCGGTTTTAACCGACGGGGAGACAGGGGGTATTTATGAGGAATAAAGCAATATGGGGTGAAATCCTCTTCACTTCAACACTGTGGGATTTCACATACACGATTTATATATATATATATATACATATATATGGCATTTTATTGGGGAGCTCTTTCGGATCATATATAAACTAGTCTTTACTAATCAGGGATTCAAGTTTTTTAATAAGATTTGGTAGACATCATTATTAGTATCATAAATGTTATTAATGATGTAAATATAACTATTTAGTTATTATTGGGATGGGGTAGATGGTGGTGTAGCAGCCTTAAACACCCAGACGTTCAGTTAGGCAAGAGCTGAGGGGGGAGCAATTGTGGGTGTTCTCTTTCCTTTTCTCTTGCCCCTGGATGCTAGATACCCGGGGTGGGGTTAGGCTGCCGTTGGTGGCTGTGCGCCTGACCTTGACTCGCCCATTAGATACCCGGGGTGGGGTTAGGCTGCCGTTGGTAGCTGTGCGCCCGCACTTGACTCGACCATAGGCGGGTTCCTCTGCTCGAGTCAAGCGAGCTGCCCGCAAGGGGCAGCTCTTAAAAGGTATTTCGACAGGGCATCTAGAAGCCCTAAATGTTGTATGTTAAGTAAAATGTTAGATTTTTTGTTGTATGTTAATTTTGTCTTTATTTTTTATTTGAAGTGCAATATTGATTCTTTTGGTCGGGGAGGTATAGGCTTCTTAAACTGCCCTAGGCCTCAGTTAAGTGGGAATTTTCTAGAAATAGCGAAGCGGGCTTTCCACCGATTTCGGTGGGGAAGTTTATGAACGCCGGTTCCTTCAGCCTATTAATCAAAGAGGGGCTATCTCCCTGCTCTACTCCATCATGTTGGAGCCCACCCCTAAACAGCCATACATGCTAGCCTGGGAACAGGATTTAAATATGGTAACCTCTGAAGAGATATGGAAGCAACGCATTAGGGCGACGACTCTGGGATTGTTGAATGTCTCACTACTGGAGGCTAATTTTAAAGTATTTTTCTAGGTGGTACTTGGTGCCCTCTAGACTGGCTTGCATGTTCCCAGGATCATCACCTTTGTGTTTTCGGGGTTCCGGGCTTGGGGGCACCATGTACCATGTTGATATCATTGAGGCAGGTGAAGAATAAGCTGTCTTGGATCATGACCCATGAAAAGCTAGCAAGTATTCTTGCGGATAAAGTCACACAATTCGATCAGATCTGGGGGCCTTGGCTGGCTTATACAAGTCCTACAATAATGTAAATACATAAGGGGGGGAAAAGGAAAGAAAAGAGAAGGAAAGGGAAAGAGAAGGGGGAAGGAGGGAAAAGGAAAGAGTGGAAGGAGGAAGAGGGAGGGGAGGGAAAGGAAAGAGGGGAAAAGAAAAGGGTAGAGTTTGGACCCTAACCCATCCCGACCAAAAATTAAACTGTTACTGTTGATGTTAATATTGCTTTAGATTTTGCCTTCATTTGAGGGGGGGGGTTGTTTTGGTTTTTTTTTTTTCTCCTTGTTTTTTTTTTTGTGTCGTCATATTGTTTTGTCTTATGTGTATTTTCTTGCATATTGCTTTTGTAAACACTGTCAGCTAATTTAGTCTGCTAGGGGTTATAAATCTAGATTAATACCCTTAAGATTTAAAATAGGGGTGAAGGATTTAACGGACTCTGAATTGGACTCCCATGGACATCATGTCAGGTGGAGGAGGTTTTGGGCTATTGTTAAATGTAGAGTAATAGAGTAACTCTATTCATGGGAAAAGCCAAGACCCCTTATAGACAATCCTCTGGCATGATGGGAATGGGAAAACACTTTGGTTGGAATGGTATGGTCTCACCCATGGTGGTCGCTTGGTAGGGGGTTGCAACCCTATAGCTGCACTACTCATGCATAATGAATGCTTATTGAGCCTATGGTCTTGTATTAAAGATGCTGGGTAGGGATTTCATGGCAGTAACCTTTTGTTATACTAATATCAATGGTTACTGATTGGCTTGTTAATAAAAAAATAATGCTATTAGTGTGGGCTTAAAGTAAACCCTGGAGAAAAATAGCGATTCAAGATTGAATCCTCACTAGGGGACCGATAAGGAAGTTTCTATGAGGAGGTCTTAAGAAACCATATGTATATAACATGATAAGGCCAGCAATCTATACCTTGGCAGGGTGAATTTAAGAAACCTGCCAGATACAAACTACAATGTCAGTGTTTTGAAATGTAATTGTTTTTTGTTTTTTTTCCCTCCTTTGTGAGTAATGGTGTGTTTTGTGATTTTTGTGTTTCGAAGAAAACAATAAAAACTTTTGAAAGCCCATAAAACAACAAGAAGCATTTCCATTGCAAGGGACACCACCCAGGCTCAGGTGATGCCTGGAGTAGTGCCTTCTGCAATGGTTAGTTCTCCCCTGGTTTCTGAGGAGAGGAATTGCAATGCCTTGTTGCAATATGCTTTGTTGCTCTGACAAATACATGAAGTATCTGCCACAATGCAGTTAGCCCCTTGCAGCTTTCTAGAGGTTCTATCCAAACCTTTCAGAAAGTCAAGTATTGGTATGCCACTATCATTTCCCACAAACACCTTAACATAGTTCAGTTTTAATTGTATAAAACAGTATTTCTCCATTTATTTTCCATAGTTTATCCATTTTGTAAAGAAATCAGACACTGAAAAAATATTAATGCAATGGATAATTTATAGGTAGTATGTGACCTTGGGTCTGCAAGGCATTCACTGTAGTGCCATGCAGCATTAGTGCCATCACAAGCACTGTAGAAAGTCTGGGTTATTTCCTAAAGGAGTAGACCTGGTCCCTTTGCGAAGTTGGGGGATAGATGTTTAGGAACACAGTCAAGCTCTGCTCAGTTTAAATACCCAATCATATGCAGAGGAATTTAGTTAAAAAAAAAGCTCTGCAACTGATCAGATAATTGAATTGAATGGATATGATTGGATGATTGACATTAACACAGCTTCACTCATTCACTAAATTAGGTGAACACTGTTAATTCCTTTTTAAACATCATACACCTATCGGCTATGTGATAACTTTTAAATATAAAGTAAGTGCTAGAATTTCTAAAAACTGAGAAATTGATAGACGTGTTAAGATAAACTATATCAAAAAAAGATATAAAAATGGTTTGTTCTTTCAGCTGACACATTGATTCAGAGCTGTAGCTATTAATACACCAGATTAAACTAAAAACCTTGTATGGAATACGCCACTGATATTCAGTTTAATTCAAAACCTCTGGCACCAATCTTAAAAGAAAGATAGATAGTTTTGTATCATATAAATGCATTCTTGAGTACAGACTTTATTAAAAAAAAGTTAACAATTTCAACTGCAAAAAGTGACAACTATTTTTAAAACTCTCTCTAAGCCATTTTAATGACTTGTAAATGCATACCAGCTGTGAACAAGAAAATATTTTATGCCAAATTGGGTGCCACAATCTGTTTTGGGGGTTTATAGATTGTTAGTTAATACATTAATACCACTGTGAATAACTTTATCTTGGTACAAGAACAAAGATAAGCTGAAAACTTGCTTTGTTTTTACTTTAAAGGCCCACTTTAGTGAAAAAATATTGTATGCTGGTAGCTGTATAGGAAGAGCTGATTAACCCCGCTAAACACTTAAAACATTTTAAAGAGAAAGTGAGTCAGGAAAAAGGTAATTGGAGTTTTGAGGTGGATTTTGTCATTTTATTGCTTGCCGTGATGGTTGTTTGGTGTTTCTTGCTCTGCACTTCCTAAGGCTCAAATATCTTTTTATAAACATAGATTTACTTTCCATTTATATGGCTGATCATCAATTTGGTGTATGTGAAGGTGCTTTTTGACAAGAGTCTTGGAAAAAGGCTAAACAGTATCTCTAATCAAAATGCCAAGTGTTACAAATTAAATAAATAAGCATTTGAAAGGCATTTCAAACAATGTTTGTGAAGCATTGGCAACTGACGATATCTGAAAAATTTTGAAAAAAGTTATGAAAAGTGAGTACCCACTGTGTAGGTGAACAATGGAAAATATAATATACGTCAAAAAGTTTGTGTTCACCTAACTTTGACACCTTTATGACCTTGATGGACATCCCATTAAAAAAAAACAAAAAAAAAACAGGGGGGCGTGGCTTGGCAATGGCCGTGTGAGCTGTGATCTTACTGAGCTCCCGGCCCGACTTTCGCCAAACGGCTATAGCAGCCTCCAGCATCCAGTATCTGACACCACGGGGAAGAAGCCGAAAGGGAAGGGGTCCCAGTTTACCCCCAAAACCGCTTTTAAGAGGCTATTCGTGTCTCCGGGACACCCCTCTGATGAACGGCCCCCTCGTGTGTGCCTGCGGCCTACCGGCGCGCGCAAAGCCTCCACGCCGACCGGCCTGGATTTGGAGATGGCCCCCACCGATGCATTCGGAACGTGACTCGCAGACCTGGACCCCCCACGGGACCCCAGACTGTGCGTGAGGTCTGACCCTTCCTGCCACAGTTACGTTCCTGTACCGGATAACTACTTAGGCATCTACCCTCTACTGAAGAACTATACCCTGGTGCACCTCAAGTACGTTCTTCTGCTTTGCTCTGTTTAGGGTATGCGGGATGCAGTCGTTGACCTGAACGCAATGGACTACCCCAAGATTCCACACCACCGAAGAGTCCTCCGGATGATGCCCTGCCTGGTCCCTCCGGTAACGGGGCCCCCCCATCCCTCCTCCCCCGTCTAATGGGGGGCGGAATGGGAGGATACCCACCTCACAAATCTTTTACATTAATGTGTTGATGTGTGCTGAATGGGCGCCGGCGCTTGGCCTTTTGGTAATACCTGGGCCCGCGACGGCGCGCGGTGACTCCCTTCACTTTCAGATACACCTACTTATTGTTTCCACACGATCCCCATATACTCATATGTGTATAGGACTACCCTTCCTGAGTATAATCTGCTGGAAGACGAGATCGTTACCTGACAAATGGCTGTCGTATAAGCTCCAAACGGTGAAGACATTACAACCACAGAATATGCTGCTGCAATGTTTATGCATCACACTGTTTTTCACCGGTCTTACCTGTATTACATATATCTGTCCTTCTCTTTTGTTTGGAAAAGACGGAAAACTTTTGAAAACTTTGAAATAAAGAATTTATAAAAAAAAAGCACAGTGAAATAAAAAAATATAAATCCCAAAAAAAACAAAAAAAAACATTGTAAGCTATTCGTGGAACTGCATTCCACTTTCCATGTTTCCGTAAATCACTTCCTATAATATGACCAAATTCACCACTTTATAAATAAGAACCTCCCGTTGCCATGGTCCCTACATTCCAGGGACTCCTAACCTCTCCCTCCCTGAAAATGCCACTGCCCACCATCTTTCATACCATCCAATCCTTCCTTAGCAATGTTTTTCCTTCCTCATTCTCCACACATGTTAACAGATGGGTAGAATTTCTCCAAATTCCACCTGAAGATGCTGACCAGTTGCTCCTCTGTGGGTGGCTTTCTCTGAGGAAGGCCATTATCTGCAAATCCTGGAGAGAAATCCAATATAAACTAATTCATAGAGCATTTTACGCTTTCAATTTACAATTCAAGAACACCCCCCGGACTGGCTGACCGCTTGCCCTAAGTGTCTCATCTGTTCCCCTGATTTAGATAATTCAATATGGCTTTGTCCAACTATTCGTTCATTCTGGACTGGTGTCCTTACCTACATGGACACTATTTCAGGAACTCAGAGATCTCTTAACCCAGCCCTTTGTCTATTTCACGCTCTAACCCCTTCCTCAGCACACGCCTCTAAACCTCCCTCCGCTGGGAACATTTACGCTTCATCGCTGCCAAAAAAGCTATACTGACAAACTGGTTACTATCCCCCCCTTCTTTAACAGCTCTAAAGAATCTCCTACACAAACTGATACTGATGGAAAGGTTGGATTCCCAATGTCATCACATACATACAGAAAAAGTATTTACTACCTAGACTAGAATTCAGCCAGATTCCTTCTGGCTGAAGTATCTCCCGTTCACCTAAAAGAACTGATGTTAATGTTCCAAGACACAAAATGGTATATCACTTCAAAGTTGGCTAGGTCTCTGGGTGCCTTAGATGTCCTTTAGCGTTCTCATGCATGGATAGCGCCTACACTGTTCCTTACTGGTCCCACTGCCTGTATCTGTATCTTTTGGACCCTTTTTTGTTTTTTGGTTTTTTCTGCTTGCTCTACTCCAGGATTTGTCGAATACTTTCCTAGCGATTGTGATGTTTCCTGTTTCTTGTTTATTGGTTTCTGTTATTACCTGCTTTGCCATATTTTGGCAATATCTTAATTGACAAATGTCATGTCTGTAATCATAATTCTTATACATTTCAATAAAAATGACATTTAAAAACAAAACTAAAACATAATATTTATAATGTAGCCCTCCACTCCCTGCAGCTTTAAAGGTCTCCAGAAACGTATGGAGTGTGCCTGTGGGAATTTGTGCCCTTATAGCCAAAAAAATATTTGTGAGGTCACTTACTGATGTTGGATGAGAAGACCTGGCTCCTCATTGCATTCTAACTTATCCTAAAGGTGTACACTAAGGTTGGAGTCAGGGCTTTTTGTGCAAACCACTCAAGTTTCTCCACACAAAAGCTGCCAAACCATATTTTTGTGGAGTCAGCTTTGTGCAGAGGGACACAATCATGCTAAAACATGGCCTTCCCCAAACTGCTGTCATAAGGTTGGGAGCGCACAATTGTCTAAACTGTCTTTCCACCAGCCTGAACTGATACATTTATAGGGATAGCCACATAATATTGGCCATATAATGTACATATCAAAGTCACAGTGCATTACTATTCAGAAAAATCAATTCCTTCCTTCACAACTGAATACATGGTAACGGTAATTAACAAAGCAAATTTAAAAAAAATACTTGTGACAAAGTAACAAAAAGCGGACTATATAACTGGACATTGGTTATATTGACCTATAGCATTCATTGTTTCATTTTCCCAATAAGTAGAAGACAAAATATGATTGATCACTATAGGCAAATGGAACCAGCAGTTTTCATAAATATTGCATAAAAGTATCTCCATCAGCTGTGTAAATGGATAAGGAAGCAAAGAGAAAACAAGTGCCACAGAATGACACAGTCATGTCTTTTAGGTTGCTTCAAATGCAGCAGCTCTGACACTTCTATATTCCAGATGCTGTGGGGAAAGAAAATAGGTTTATAGGCAAAATGCAATGATCACATATGTCAGAAAGAAGGGCACAGACCACAAAAATTGGAAGTTCACGAAATATTTTCTTACCAAGGGTAAAATACAGGCTACCAGCGATCATTACAGGCACTTAAATTATGCTTGACTGAATTCCCTTTATCAGGAAAGGTTAACACGTGAAATTTTCTTTACATTTTTTAATTTTGCAGCACAACTTACACCAGTCTTATGGAAGAAGCATCTAAGATGGAGAAGATAAAGTTCAGATACATTGTACAAATTTATGGAATTTGCCTTGATCCACTTGGAATTGTGATGGAATATATGGAAAATGGATCTCTTGAGAAGCTTCTCCCCACACACACCCTCAGCTGGCATCTCAAGTTTCGTTTCATCCACGAGATAGCACTAGGGATGAACTTCCTCCATATAATGAACCCACCATTACTCCATTTGGATCTAAAGCCAGGAAACATTCTTCTGGATGAACATTTACATGTTAAGGTAGGTTGATGTCTAAATTGGATTTTGTTTTTCTTTAGTCTTTAAATATACAAAATACATACACTGTAAACATATTTTCTAAATACTAGCCAATATTCTATAAATGACTATATGAATGTACCATAAAGATGTTACATTTTTGAAGTTGATGTTGGAGACATCTAGCTGAAACTTGCGTCTGTTCTTCAATACACTGCTACACTGCCCTGTTCATTACACTGACTTTATACAAACTAAACAGCACATTGTATATATGAGCAAAGAATTACATATTTCATGAAGTGCTTAAAAACATTCATATTGCGCTCATTTTCATGCATGAACACTTTGTGAAAAAAACATTACTCCTGTTACTCCTGGCAAAAACTCAAATTTGCAAGCATGGCATCTTGTCACCTCAGTGTCGGCTGTTCAAGACAGCATACCATGGTGATATGCATCTGCTGTAACTGAGTACACACAAAGTTACGGGGAACCTCAACTGAGTTTCTGGCTAACTAAAGTTTAAGAGGCTGCTTTGAACTTTAAAAAACATGTGTTTAAGGCAAACAACATAGACGGTTTTTAGAAGTTCTGAAACTTTTAAAGACTTTTTGGATTTTAAGGGCAGTTTATCAATAAAGCCGTACCACTTAGCAATGGGATCAAACATGGCTTTCTGTGTGATATGGTTTTTTTTATTAACAAAACCATGTGACACAGTGATGGGGAAAATTTTATTTAAAATAATTTCAGCTAGAAGTGCCACCTGAGATTACATCGTAAACTCAGCTAAATGAAAATACTATATTAGTCTGTGCTAATGAAATAACTGAACAAATAAATAAATAAGTAAATGCACCCTAGCTGCTATACAAATACCAAAAATGTGTGTATATAGATATATCTATATCTATCCTATATCTATATCTATCTATATCTATAGATAGATATAGATAGATATACAGTATATATACAGTTCATCTGCCCGAACCTCTGGCTGATGTTGCAAACTGAACCCAAATCTTGTCCATAATATTAAACAGGACAAATCATAGAATAAACTGTATATTTTTTATCTACTGTAAAACAGACAGCGCCTTGCCCTCATGTTTTACCCTTTACTAAAAATGAACATAGAAATTGACATAAAAAACTACTCACATGATAATAACTGGATGAAAGGTACAAGGCTGACCCCAAAAAAGCTACCTCGCTAGCTGACGTGTTTCAGTGGATATTCACCCTTCCTCAGAGCTCTGTGAGTAGTTTTTTATGTTAATTTCTATGTTTATTTTTTAATAACCGGTAATACACAAGGACAAGGTGCTGTCTATTTGTTTTGCATGCCTTATGAGGAAATTTCCCAGTGTCACTTGATGACGGCAGCCTGCGTACAACTGATATTGGAGAGCATTCTATTGCGAGTTTGCTGAGCACTGTGGAGTGCAGTTTTTATTTACAATAACACAATTGTTTTTAAAGGAGCAGTATTAATAGAATAAAATATACTCTTCCCAATACTTAGAGATGGTGTCTGAAACTGCAGCTGTCACATGTCAGCTCTATAGATCTGGAGCTGATTGCTCAGCACACAGTCTCCTCCATGCACAGAGCGGTGACTGTCAGCTCCCCACAGGGATCCCCCCTCCCCTATTCCTCCAGTGCTCATTGAAAGGACAGACAGGGTGGGTCTAGAGGCAGAACCAGCTGTCAATCAGGCAGAGAGGTGGATTCTGTCAATATTCTTCTCTCCGGCTGCAGTGTGGCTCTGTGCAATAGCCCGCTATATGCTGACTTTAGGTCCCAGGAGTACATTAGTAAATGTACTCCTTTAAACCAAAAGAGGACTAAAGCCAAAAAAGGTTTCGAATTGGAAAAAGGTGCATTTAAAAATATATACTTTTTATCTTTGGACTGCATAAAAGAAAATGTTTGCAAAAGAAAACCATGTTTGTCCTACAAAAACAATATATGTATTACTGTGTTATTGTAAGCAATGACAAAGTTATTGCCGAATAAACAGGCCAATAGCAGAAATGAAAATATTCAGTCGGTCCTTTGGGGATGTAGAGGTTGTACAGCTTAAGTGGCTTTGTGGGTTTCGTTATGGTTACTTAAAACCTGCCTCTGATTAATTGGTAAGTCAGGTTGATATATAGGAAACATGTGGCGAAACAATGCATAGATTACTACTTCCAATGCAGTTTTATTTCCAAGGACTTTGTATTGTTACTGTGCCTCATTTTACAGGCAGATATCATAGGAATGACATTGAGTTGGATAATATTGACAGATAACATATTATGCATGTTTTAAAGCTTAAATGTACATGCAAGTTCTCCAGGCTATAGCAGTAATGTAGGTTTTCAGCTGCTCATATTTCCAGTTCTAGGTGAAGACACATAGTTTACTGTAAGGGAGACGATGACCTAGAAAGATTTCTCTGTTATGTTCCACATATTTCTGAAGGCAGAACCATGCTTTGCATTTTTTGCATTATAAAATTAAATTAGGATTTTTTATTTCTGCTTTTTTATTATAGGCTCCAGTGCATAAAGTTGACATATAACATATAGTAACCCAAACAATTAATTAATCTTTTTTGTGTAGAGATTGCTGAAATGTTATACTAATAGATTACTGTATTGGATTCTGCACTTAGCACTTTCTTTTTTAAATATGCATGTTTATAGATATATCTGACTTTTCTCAATGATATAGTTCCTTCATGCATCTTCTCTTTTTCTCTGGCTATACTGTTGGATGTAGATGTAAACCTCTGCTGGATGACATTTAGTTTTCAAAAGCAAAGTGTATCACAAACAGTTGCCATTTGTTTTTAATGTTTTAATTTTTTTTGCATCTCAGCTCTGCTGATCTCCTTTTTGCAGCCTCTTCTTGTCTACATGTACACACTCCAGCTGCTGAGTATCTTTGCTCAGGACAGGCTTCCTGATGGTCACAACTGCAGAAACATGTCTGCACAATGAATTTTGGCAAAGCCACTTTTACAGGGTTATTCACAAAAGTGTGAAGAGTTTGGAGAAGGCAGGAGAAGGGAACAATCTAGGACAAAATAGCTGATTTGGAGAAATTCTCCAATTTAGCTCGCTTTCTAGTTCAGCTATATTGTCCTAGATTGTTCACTTGTCCTGCTTTCTCCAAACTCTTCACCCTTTTCTGAATAACCCTGTTAGTCTCCACTGGAACAGCATGTGACAGCATGACAACACAGGAGAAGCAGTTGGGAGATATGGTTATAACGTTGCCATATCATAACAGGAAGTGTCTTTACATGGACTTTAATGGCTCTGCAAGTGGCTCTGCAAACTGTTTAAAAATTCACAGTTTTATTACAGGTTTTTTTTGCCTCCATTTTCACAGAACAAAAGTTCACAGAGTTTCTCAGGACAAGTGATTCTGCAAATTATTTTAAAATACAAAGTGTTATTACAGCTTGATGAATCGGACCCATATGCTGTTATTATTTGGTGGAATTAAAAACGATCACAATACCCATCGAACCATAACACCACAGTTTAAAAGCTTTTTTGAGACATCAATGTTCGGGGCATCTGTTGTGCTGTAATTGCTCCAATACACCGATCATTTGACCATGAGATATACTAATATGAAATAAATAGTTCCAGATTTATAAAATATTAGCAGATACTAATTATATGAATACTATATTTGTGATTTCACCATTTATATTTTTGATAATCATTTATGGCAGGCTATACATATGTTTTTGTTGAACATTTCATCCTAATCTATTCCTTACTATATTTCAACCACTATACATTTAATGATGTGATTAAAGTCAACGCTGTTTTTACTTTTTTAATAAAAAGAGAGATTACAGTAAAAATGCTAAAAGAAAAGCGGAAAATATAGGAAACTCAATTATGGTAGCTCAGTAGTAAATTTTGTAGTATACCCTAAGGAAGGAACTAAAACTAATGAGGGATGTAACAGAATGAACATCTAAACATGTCTATTTAATACCAAATGGTTTTAACCACTTCAAGACCAGGTGTTTAGACCCCCTTCCTGGCCAGGCCATTTTTCAGTATTCAGCGCTGCGGTACTTTGACTGACGTTTATTCCGTCATGCAACGCTGTACTGAAATGAATTTTATATCATTTTTTGGGGACAGATAGAGCTTTCTTTTGGTGGTATTTAAACACCACCTGGGGTTTTTATTTTTTACTATAATTAGGAAAAATTACAGAAAATTTTGAAAAAAAGTTATTTTTTTACATTATGTTAGGAAACATTTAATATTACCCAGTTTTTTGGTACAATAGAAAAGATCGGGTCACGTCGGGTAAATAGACACCAAACATGTCAAGCTTTAAAATTGGTGCACCCGCAAAATCGCAGAAAACTACCATACCCAAAATTGGCCATAGGCGACACTTTAAAAGCTTTTACCGCTCATCAGTTTAGTGTTATCAGTGATTGATGGCCCTAGACTTATTGCTCTCACTCTGACGTTCGCGGCGATATGTAACATGTGCGGCGTAATGGGCGCAATCGTCTTTTTTGCACGTATGCGCCCCCGACGCATGTTTGCATGCGTGTATGTATGGGTTGGGTTGTATGTATGGGTTGTTTTAAGTTCTTTTTTATGTGTAACTTTAAATTTTTTTTGGGGGGGGGACTTACATTTTTTTTCCTTTTTTTCTATCACATATGTGATAGCAACTTTATTGCTATCACATACGGTGGCTAATTAAACTCCCCTATGTGATAACATGGGCTTCCAAGAAAGCTATTTAAAACTGAACTGCATGTTAAGTTAATATTGTCCAAATGTTAGAGGCCAGTTTATTCTTACTAAAATCTTGGTGTGCTTTCTGCATTTCGTCCAGATTTGTGCAGTAATCCAGTGTAAAATTTTGCCTCTGTGCACAAGCTTCCTGTAATAAAGGCCAGCCCTCTCTCCATGATCAGGTTGACTGGTCTTGTATCTACCCTCTCCTGTAATTTTCCATATTTCCATAACACAGGGGTAATTTCAAGGAAACCTGTACTGAGAGAAAATGAAGGCTGTTATCAGTTACCTTGCCCTTCTGTAAATGCTAGTGTCCCTTTAGAAAGGTATGTGTGTTGGGAAGAGAGGACGGAAAGGGGAATGAGCAGCAATGGTAGCGGCCATAATATGTCAGTACAAGCCTTTTTTTTCATATAGTTGCATTCAAACTCAAAATTTATTTTCTATAGAAATTATATAATAAAATGAAGTAGTGGGCAAAGATGACTTTTGCATGTCCAGTGCATTAACATTGAGGTTTTTGAAAAGGCCTTAGATGTTTATTTTTTAGAAAACATGCACTTAAACATATAAGATGCAGCTTTTAATGTATTGCTTCTGTTTCAGATTTCAGACTTTGGTCTGTCTAAATGGAAAGAGAATTCGACCCGAAAGGAATACATAGAGAGATCAGCAATCAAAGGAACCTTAAATTACATCCCTCCAGAAATGTTTCTGCAAAGCAGCCGAGTTATGGGGACTAAATATGATGTGTACAGGTATGATTACAAATATAAATCATTTCATGAACTAGACAAAATACGTCACTGAGACTATCCTAATTAAGGAGTCGATCCAGAGAACAGTCCATCCAGAAAACTGTCCATCTACAGAACAGTACATCCAAAGAACAGGTCATACAGAGAACAGCCCGGTGAAAGGGAAAAAAGTCTAAAAAAATAAACTGTAGCAGCCACCTCATCTAAGGACTGATAAGCTCCAATAAATTACATTTTTGTTCATGGGTTTATACTTGCTATAAGAATTGGCATTTAAAAATAAGGAATATGTACAGTGTTCATTGCTTTCACATCTACAACTGTTTAGAATGATCTTCAAATCAGTTTGTCGCTTCCTGTCTGAAATGGGATTATTGAACTGTATTAAAATAGGTTTGGATGCAAAGGAAAAAAAAACAATTTTAGTTGTCAAACATGCCACCAATATTGTCTTTTTTCTGTCTTGCAGCTACTCAATTGTTATCTGGGAGCTTTTGACTCAGAAGAAACCATTTATAGGTAAATATGATTTTTAAGCCTTTTGTGTCAAACTCATATTCTTCCAATGCATCTTGCTAAGTGGAGAATATAGTGCACATAAATGTATGTGTGAATGACAACATGACATAAAATAGCGAACAAAGGGGCAAAAGAACAAGAATATTTTCTCTGAAACTGAGTATATTGATGTGTTATTGTATGATATTGTAATGTACACAGTAGCATGTGAAAGTGGTTTGCATTTAACCAAGGATATTGTGGCCTTAAATTAAGCTTTACATTTCCTTAATACTTCATGTCTTTGCAGAAGGTGCTAGACATGTTTACAGGCTTGTGAACAATAATGTATTAGTTGCAACTTTTGTTAAAAAAAAAAAAAAAAATGTTTCCTCAGATATTTATATAGGTTTGAAGGATTTTAGAAAACATTATTGCAAAATCGTACTTGGCATCCACTAATTCCCTTCTTCTTGCAGTCACATTCTAATTTCTGAAAAGGGTTCACCTGCTAAAATCAAATGATCAGTCACAGTTATGTAACAAAAGTTAATTTGAGGGGGAAGTGAAGTAGGCCAATTATGTAAGCAGGAAATTAGATTTCTGTTGGAAATCTGTACCTAATTACTGACTAGGATCTTCAGTGTTTTCTTGAGCTGTGCCAGCTGAGGTATCTTCATCATCTGACATATATTCTGGAGTGTTGGATGTCTGGTCCTCTGCTGCAGGCTGTGCTGTGGTTCCATCCAGCAGTCCCTACGTCACTAGAGGATGGTTAAGGAAAAAAGAGGCCCTAGGCAAGGTTTCACCTTTGCATCCCCTCATTCTTCTGATGAATATTGATTGAGGATTGCAATAGGCAATGAGAAGCCACCATACTTGCATTGTGTTCAATGGCTTGGCCTTTTCCAAAAAAAACAGCTGCCTGCACTCCTCCATTGTGAAGTGACAGGCAGGTGCACATCTTTGATCAACTGTGCTATCCACAGGTTAACTGTAAGAGCATAAAGATTATGGCTGGGCCCCCTTGACATCACCTGGACCCTAGGCCCCTTCAATGGTTACCTTGTGGATGGTCCAGCTCTGTCCAGAATACTTTTCCCCTGCCATTGCTCTTGAAGACAGCAAAGATCCAAGTTACCATTTGCTGGAGAGGTAAGTATTGGGCATCTTTTTTTTGCAGGCAGTCTTTTTTCTTTGTAGTGACAATCTCAGTTTATTGACTTATATTTAGTAAAACTATTTATGAATCTCTCACTCTCTTTAGGTAACAGCATGATGACTGTCATCGTGAAAGTAGCAGCTGGCCAGAGACCTCCATTAGAGGATATTTCTGAAAATGGCCCTGTCGAATGTCAGCAGATGAGTGACCTGATGCAGAGGTGTTGGAGTCAAAACCCAAATAAAAGACCAAGTTTTTCTGGTAAGTGCTTTGAGCCTATTGTACAAAATGCTTTTAAAGATCAAATGTCCCTTTTATCTATTTCATATTGTAAAACACAGCAGCAAAATGATTAAAGCTGAGCTCCAGGCAAAGAAATACAAATACAGATGAAATACATATAAGGGAGCTGTTCTACCTGCCAAAGCAATTGTAGTTCTATCAATCCAGTCATAAGATCTATAAAGCACTTCCAAACAGTACACTCCTGTCTTGCAGGGCAGAAGACCTGAAAGTAACAGTTACAGTTCTTGCCAATCTCGCAGACTGTGACTGAACAGTGAAAAAAGAAGCAGCAGACTTTTTACATAACTTTCTGTCACTATTGCTTCTCCTTCTACCAATGGACTATTTCCAAGTCAAATTCAAGTACTTTCTTTGATTTCAAACATGCATTTAATGATGTAGTCTTTTAAGAAGTCCTTTCCTTTGAATGGGTCAGATCCACCCAGAGCCTGACTGTTACACGCCCATACTTTCCTCACTCTGACCAACATAAGGACTTGTACAGATGCCCCATCAGACTCAGATGAGATCTAATCTGTATTTTTATTTAGCTGGAGTACACATCTTGTAATTTTGTTACCTCCTTACATGTATATGTTGAAGCATTTGGCACATATCTATATACTGTACAATGTTCATTTACTGGACTATATAACTTAAATATGGGGACTTTGTACTGGCATTGCCGCTCTGCATTAATATTGGGAATGCTAGAGGCCTGTTTATCTAATGGTGAGGTCTGTATCTAGATTCCACTTTGCAAACTGTATATTGTAGCATGTTGCACTTACTGTATTTAGTTGAATGATACTCAAAGAGATTCTCTGGTCACTTTGAATCGCGTCTAATGTGTGGAAAGAAAATTCCCAGAAAATATTTTAAAAGGATTAATAATTTAGCAAGTTAGCATAACTGCATAATAAACTGAATGATAAATTATACGGGGTTATTCACAAAGCTGCCAAAGGCAGCCGAGTGAATAATCAAGCCGTAGTGAAGTGAGCCAAACAACGTTTGGCTATTCAATATGGCTCAGTATGGCTCTGCATGTTCGGCTGAGCCGAAGTGCAGAAGGACTTCGACTCAGCCGATCCAACATCTGGATCGGCTGAGCCGAAGCTTCGGCGAGCGGCTTTCGGCTCGGCTATTCTGCTCGGTACCTCTGTCTTACCGAGCAGAATAGCAAATAGTGAAAAAATATTTTTTTTTTAAGTTGAAAAACATGATTAAAAATGTAAATAAATAATACATTTAAAAAAATCTAAAAATAAATAAATAATTGGACGGAGCTAGCAGTGACAGCTAGCTCCATCCAACTGTTTCCTATTGGCCGGCACCTGCTAGAGTCTTCTAGCAGGTTCCAGCCAATGAATAACAACTGTGACGTCACGGCCGGATCCGCCCAGTTGTTATTGCTTAATGACAGACGAGTGTCCCCATGTCATTTGGGGACACCGATCTGTCATTACAACTGGGGTGAACCAGCCGTGAGATCACGGCTGGCTCCGCCCAGCTGTCATTTGCAAGACATATGGCTGGCCTTCAGCCAGCCGTTCGCCCCGCTTCAGGTGTCACTTTGGCTCAGTTGAGCCGAAGCATATGCCTCCGGCTCGACTGAGCTGCACGGCCACCTTCTGAAGCTGTACGGGCTATAGTGAATAGCCGGTACAGCGGCTCTTCAGTTCGACTGAATTGAAGGGCTCCCACATCCAAAGCTATCCAAAGGATGAGCCGAAGCTACAGCTGGATCCTTTAGCAGCTTTGTGGATAGACCCCCTAGTTTCAGGGAATGCTCTGTAATAGCCTGAAGTATCTGGTCTACTGCTGAGGAGATAGTAGATGTGATAGGATTGTGATAATAATCCTATTATATTAGTACCAGTGCAATTGTTAAGAGAAATATACCCTAGTTTGACAGGAGCTCTTATATGGAGTGTGACTCACTATGGATCAAATAACCCTTGCCAATAAGAAGATTGCAATACTGGATCATTTCTCTACTATTGCTCTAGTATGATTCTGGACATTTTCAGTAGAACTCAATTAAAGTACACAATATGTCTTATCTTCATATGGAGTATCCTATATGACATTATTACCTAATATAAATGTGAGTGGAGGCTCAAGAAGAAGATACCTTTATCATATTTCTGTAATAGTATGCAGAGGGAAGTGTTTTCTGTTTTATCTGACTGTAAGAAACATTTCACAATAGATGTTTGGATATATGTCAGTACATGCCACTAGTGCCATGGTGAATCCTCCACTGGTAGTGTGTGCACATAAGAATCCATCCACAATCCAGGAGAATAAGGAACAGACACAGCATATGATAGCTGCAGAGTGATGATCCTTTTTACTGCAAACTTATATGTAAAAATGAGTAATATAGTTCCCAGTATACATATATATATACATACACACACACACACACACACACAGTATATCTCAACGTACACCTTCTTTAAAGGAGAACTATGGGGTGAGTGAATCACACTCATCCCCATAGTTAGACCTGATGTGTGACATTGAAACGGTCACACGTCAGCTCTATAGACCGGGAAGTGAGTGAACACATACCGTCACTTGCTCACTTCCCGATCATCTTCCTGCAGAGAGCAGTGACTGTCAGTCACCGCTTCCAACAGAGATTCCCCCCTTCCCACTCTGATCCTCCAGTGCTGACTGGAGGAACAGACGGGGGAGGGGGTGGGCACAGCTTGCTCTGTCTCTAGATAGGCAGAGCTTGCTGTCAATCAGCCAGCGGGGCAGATCTTGACAGTATTGCCAGGATCTGTCCCGGCTGCGGCGCTCTTGATAGTCTGCTATATACTGAGTTTTGGATCATGGGGGGATGTTAGTATATGTCCTCCCGTGACCCTGAAGAGAACTATGGGAAAAAAGGCTAGCCCATAGTTTTCTTTTAAGATTTCATTTTGAAGACCTATGCATTTTTCTTCGTTCAAATATTTAATTTTTTATTAATGATTACAGAGCTGCTTTCATTTTGTGTCTTTTATATCTGCCTGAAGATCAGTTTTAACTCTGTAGATTACACTTGTGTTAACCTCTTTCCATTATGTTCGCCTGGACTATTTGGGTTGGAGGCAGTGGGAAATATTACTTTTAGTCATGGAGCTCTGATATCATTATTTTGTTTATTATTGGTATTTATATAGCGTCAATCATTTATCAATAATTGTACTTTACATACTTCACATTCACATCAGTCCCTGCCCTCAAGGAGCTTACAGTCTAATTACAGTCACAATGTATTATTCACTTTTGGTATGACCATGATCTGTGTCATGTACAACATATGGTATTTATTATTGGCATTTTACCTTCTATATTTCAAAATATTTTGTGCTAGTTAACTCTCTCTGATTTCCTTATTTAGATATTATTGTTGAATCCCACATGTTACTCTGTTTGGTACAAAGCCCATTACCAGAGCATGTTGGTGCGTGGTCCAAAGCTGAAAAAGATATTGTCAAGTCTTCTGCTGTAATAGTCGACAATATAAGCACTGATGTAAGTTAAAGGATGGAGAATGTTAACCTTGTTATTTTAATTTATTTCCTTTTATTTAAATTTTTTAAGGGCAATAAGCAGTCGGTGTTTAGGATAATTCAGTAAGATAGTGCAAGGAACAAAGCTGAGATGCATATTTTAGTAACCTATAGCAAAAAAATCATGTATAGTTTTATTGAACACAGATCACTGAAGCATGTATTCCAATCAGTTGCTATGGGTTACTACACTGAAGCAACACCAAGCTCCAGTATAGTATTGATGCTCACACTCCCACCATAAGGATTGCACAGAATCAAAAGTGAAAGTGCATTAGGTAATCTAAAAAAAAAATAGTAACAAATGCAGATTTGTTGTTCATAATACTGGGTCCGTAGTCCATAATACTTTACCTAATGGGTAGGCATGGGCAACACTTCCATTTTTGTTCCCTTTTTTTTTAACAAGAGGCTGGCTTGAAGTACTGCATAATGAGTTCTAACTTGAAAGAGACATGGGGGGTGATTTACTAACCTAAACACACACACGCACTAGGTGCGTGTGATTTTTACACAGCAAAACGTATTTATCAACCAAAAAGTCTCTAAAAGCATATTTCCACTAATGCCATATATGGAAAAATCATGCACATGATGCATATATAATGCTGCTTCACAAAAATGGTTAGCTCATGCATTTATATTCCTGCATTCATCAACGCAAGCAACACAATGTAGAGCTAATTTACACAACATCACCTTGCAATTCATGCAGGGCTTTGCACAACACACCTGCTGGGAGTGTACACACTACAAAGGTGTCTATTCCACCAATAGATCATGCTGGGAGGGAACACACTACAGAGGTGTATACTTGTTCGTGCCGTGTTTATAAGGTTAGTAAATCAACCCCATGGGGTCAGTTATCAAAGCCTTACTTGTGTTGTGAGGTCATCTCTGTGTAATTTTCTTATCTAATTGTATTATCTACAGAAATATTGCACTGGCTAAACCACAAAAATTATTGCCTAATTTTTTCAATGCAAATATTATATTTTACCCAAACATAAGTAATTGTATTATTCTTTGACATAAAATTGTATATCAAAGTCAATGCACATAGCAAGTATTGCACGGCTTCTTAGATTATGAATATCTTTTCCCTGGCGTTAACTGTGTAGGATTATCCAGTGTCTATTAAGAAAAGCAGAGAATGCCATTTGAGGTGGAAATAAAATATTAATACATGAGAAATAGAGGCTTTGAAAATGTTATGCAAAAACATAGAATTTCCATAGTATGTGATATTCACATATGTAAATTAAACATTTGAGAATTGTCGTAAGGTAAAATGACAAAATGCATCTTAGTGATTTTGGCTCATAAAAAGGGAATATTCATATAAAATAAATGCAGTTTCTTTTTAGCTTATATATAGACTTGAAAGAGCTACATACAGTATATAAGTTAAATAAATCCACTATAACTAATTTTCACAGTAGTGAATCCACTCATTGAAACATCCTTCAAGACCCTCTTTAACCCTTTTGCTGCCAGCAAGTTAAGGCATACGTCACTGTAAGCAGATCACTCTTAACAAATTCTCAGCGGCTAAAGCCACCAGAACTCTGTTTAGCTGTGTAAAACCGATGGTTGGCTTTACAATAGAAGTGATTCTGGAGACAGAGCTATAATTTCAATGAGGACATAGTATGTTCACTATATCCTCAATTATGAATGAATGGGACGTGATCTACTTCACCTCCTGTTCATTTATGATTGTGGTTATAGTGAACACGCTATGTTCTCATGTTATGACTGTACAGGAAAACTCAGTATAGAGGATTCCTGTTTATTTATAACAGGGCTGCAGAAAAAGAGATTAAAAGCTCTGTGTTCTCAATCTCTTTTTCTATTTTAAAAGAGAAATATCAGGGGTCTGTTTAGACCCCTAATATTTCCCCAAAGCCCCTAAAAGTTAACTAAAAAATAAAAATATTTAATAAAAAAAATGAATAATTAAATAAATATAAAAAAAATAATAAATTATTGTAAAAAATTGAAAAAGTTAAAATAAAAAACATTTTCGGTTTTGATTTCGGTTTCAACCTGACATTTTTTTAAATTTCGGTTTTGACATTTTCATTTCGCCGCACCTCTAGTGTAAAGTACTGAAACCCACTGCAACCAGATGTAGAGATAAGTTAGTATACTGAAATATTTGTCAGCGATATGCAACCATTTAGGAATAATATTTCATACACATAACATGTTGTTTTCTTTTTCATTATTACAGGGATATCACCAGCCATCATCTTCCAGTTCCATAAGCAGTGGTAAGTTTGTGCTAAACTTCATTCTATACTAATAAATGCAGTTCAGAAGGAAGTGAAATTTAGGCAGTATACACCCATCAATAAACTCAGAATTTTCTCAGACATATCTCAAACTAAGCTTAAAAGTAGATAGAAGGCATCTGAAAGCAAGCTGCATGTGTCCACCAATACAACTATTATTTGTAGTAAAGGCCTCCTTTATAACAGTCATCTTGGCTTGCATAGGGCCAGAGAATGCTTATTTACTCTCTGGCTAAAAAAGAACAGAGTATACAGTATATTGCTCCCAGTCTCTAGTTCAACACAAATGCCTGGGACAACCATTTTTCTCTATTGCATTGTACATCTAATTCATTAACAGAGAGCAGATAAACACCTCACAGTCCAATGTTGTATCAGTGCAGTAGTAACTTGCATCATCTGCATGTGAGAGCCATAAATGAATTTGGAATTTCGATAAGGGAGAAGTAAGTAGTAAGTGAAAGCAGAACATAATGCTGGGAGTTAGGTTGGAGAAATTGGCATTATGTGTAAGTATTCATAGCATTCTTGCACATTATGGGAAACACCAGGCATGTCCATTATTTCGACCGTAGGATTCACTCTTTAGTTTTTACAGAAGTCACAGGTAGTTAAAAAAATTGTACTCGTAAAAAGGAAAAGTATTTTTTTTCTTTTTTTGCAGAAGATACAAAGTCTCTTCTACCAAGAAATTAAACCTGCTAGCATTTTATTTGAATTTTGGTTCCATTTTAGTGGTACAGTTGACCTTTCCCAGCACTACACAGGAAATATTAAACAAAGCATATGATTGGGAGATCATTTAGGGAGGAGTGTCCTAAAGGATATCTAAACCCAAGGACAAAAATAAAATATATAGCAGCTTGCCAGTGCTTAGATGTGGTGGCTGTGTTTGTTTTCCTATTTTCAGGCTAAGTACATTTTAAATATAGTATAGAAAAATATCTGTTGCTATTGCAAGAATTGTAGTGTCCTTGTAACTTCCTGTGCACTGGACTGATATTTCAAACAACGCTATCAGCTTTCTTAGCTTTTTTTCTGTTGACTACAAAACACCATCTCTCATGTTAAGGAGATAGGGAGAGGTGTTTTTAATCCAAATCAGGAGAGCAGCCTAGCTCTCCCCATTGTGGTTATAAGACTGACAAAAGCATAGATCTGTTTTTCAATATTGACTTCTGTGCAGTAGTAGTCTGCAACAATCTCTGATGCTACAATTCAGTGCAGAGGGTTTTCCCATTATCCAAGTCTACTTTGTGCTTTATATGTGAGTGAAGATAGATTGTGGTAATGTAAAAACCTTGAAGTGGACATGCAAATTTGCTCAGTAATGTCCATGCAAAGATTTCCTTTAGATAGCCCAGTTCTTCTGCTATTGATTCTTACCTACCCTGCACTACTCTGCTGGTCTGTTCACCTGCCAGAACCATGTGTGGAAAGTCCTGTGTAAGCCCAATGTTGGCGCTAAGGACCTTCCCCCTGCCTGCACATGACAGCTCCTAGGGTTGGATATTTGGCTGTTCAGGCACCAAATGCTGCATTTTAGAGAGGAGAAGAAGGTCATATGCTCCCCATGTCTGGGAATGCACATGATAATTACTTCAAGGTAAACACTGAAATAGTAACTCAAAATATATGAGATGACTAAAAATACACATTATTTTCCGTTCAGTGTTTACACAGTTAAATATTCTTCTTGCTCATCAAAATTTATCTTTAAATGAAAATAGGTACACAGGGAAAAATATAATCTTTACTAAAACTCTTTTTTTTTCCTAACAGAGATCTTCATTAATGAAATTTTACAAAATAACAGTGAAAACATTTCCTGGGTAAATGAAAACAACTTCACACTTCTTCACTTTGCAGTAGCTCAAGGAAACCTTGAAAAAGTAACCCATTTCCTCAGCCTAAATGCTAACGTTAATAGCCGTACTGTGAGTGGATATACACCGCTCATCCTTGCAGTGCAGAGAAAGCTCCCGGACATATGTACTATCTTAATAGAAAATGGGGCAGATGTGAACATAACTGATGAAGACAGATGGTCACCTCTGCATTTTGCAGCCCAGGGTGGAGATGATCGGATAGCACGTATGCTCTTGGACCATGGGGCTCATGCAGATGCAAAGGAACGAGATGATTGGACAGCTCTTCACCTGGCTTCTCAAAATGGCTTTGAGAATGTTGCTCGGGTCCTTTTTACCCGTCAATCAAACCCAAATTCCCAGGAAATGGATGGGAAGACAGCTCTTCATATAGCGTCTTATTTTGGTCACTACAAAATTGTTAAACTCCTGATAAGCCAAGGAGCTGACCAAGATGCCAAGCAGAAGAATCTAAGGACTTCCCTTCACATTGCTGCTGATAGAGGTTATGTCCGGGTTGTACAGCATTTGATACAAAAAGGAGCACATGTTAACTGTGTTGATCAAAGCCATTACAGTCCTTTGCATATGGCAGCAGTAAAAGGCAATAGCATGATCTGTAAACTCCTCATAAAACATGGTGCTCAGGTCAACATAAAAAACAATCAGGGATGGACACCACTGCATCTTGCAATTTTTAAAGGACACACTGAAATAATACATTTGCTTAAGGAGAATAATGCTGCCTTAGATGCTGAAGGAGATATGAAATGGACACCACTTCACCTAGCTGTACGCTACAGTGAAGACTCCATAATTTCTCTTGTCCTGGATTTTGGGGCTGACCCAAATGTTGCAGAAATGTCTGGCTGGACACCACTGCACCTTGCAGTGCAACGAAGTTCATTTGGCAATGTTATCAAGCTTATTGAGAAGAAAGCTAATGTGGATGCCCAAAATAAGTTTGGTTGGACTCCTTTACATGTGGCAGTGCTAAATGCTAATGCAGCCATTGTAAAGACACTTCTCCGTGCTAATGCCAAGCAGAATATAGAAGACAGTACCGGTTGCACACCTTTGCATTTGGCAGTAAGAAATCATAAGCACAACATTGCTACTCTGCTGGAGGGAGGGTCAGATACCTCTTCTGGCAGCTCAGAGGAAGTAAGTGATGAACTGGGACCTTACCTGTATTTCCAAGAGCTAAATCTGCAGAATTAGAATTTCTAAAATTCTTATTTCAACTTGAAACTTGAAGGAGAACTATGAGGTGAGTGATTTACACTCATCCTCATAGTTAGATCCAACGTATGACATTGAAACTGTCACACATCGACTCTATAAATTGGGAAGTGAGCGAACACATAGCGTTGCTCGCTCACTTCCTGATCATCTCACAGCAGAGAGCGGTGACTGTCACTCCCTCCCCACTCTGATCTCTGATCTGACTGCAGGAACAGACAGGGGAGCGGGCGGGCACAGCTGGCTCTGCCTCTAAATAGGCAAAGCCCGCTGTCAATCAAGCAGCTGGGTAAATCTCAACAGTATTATCGGGATCCATCCCGGTTGCAGCACTCTCAGTAAATAACGGGCTATAGTCCGCTATATACTGAGCTTTGGGTCATGGGAGGAGGTTAGTATATGTGCTTCCGTGACCCTGAAGAGAACTATGGATAAAAAGGTTCCCCCGTAGTTCTCTTTTAAGCATGTATGTGAATTTACACTCGTGCCAAATTATATAGACTATCAATATGCTATCAGCGTGTTCATTGTAAAGAACATAACTTTGGCATGTTATTATTATTTGTTAATATAGCAAAACCTAATGTGAGTAAGTATTTGGGAAACCTTATTCTACATGCAATATTAAGATCATATTCCTTCTGGGAAGATATGCCATTGTGACATTACCATCCAAGATGCCCTTGCTCATCACTCCACTGTGCTCCTCAACATTTCAAAATATATTCCAGTAAATTCAAACAATAACTCTGCCAGTCACATGGTGCATGAGCAGTAAGATGAGTAGCTGGATGGAGCTGGTTAGTGTCAGTGTTGTATTTTTCATAAGGATTTGTGAGCCATTGCTTAGAACATTAGTAATAAAAGGCATCCCTGAGACACAATTGCAATTTGCGTCTGTGTTGTATATTTGTTTTTCTTTCCCCTTGTATGATCACCTCTTGAGGCTTTTCTGCAGAATTGGTTGACTTGTGAAAAATTGTGTCAACGCCAGTAAGGTGTCACAAGGCACAATGTAGTTTAGAGAGAACTAGCACATCATATTTCTGCCGTATAGACTCCTAAATAATAGATTTTACAGTCCAATTGAAGATGTTCTAGTAAAGCATGTGGCATGTTGTCTGCAGTATCTCAATAATAATCCTACAGCCTGTGAGAATAATGGAACAAACCTATATAAAATGGTTGTATCATTTATATATGCTTAGTGCAGCATGAACTCTATATATTGCCCTTGTTACAGCCCATTTAAAGTTGAATACCTTTATATTTTCTTGTACTCCTGCATGCTATAATGCTCTACTAATTATTTTTTTTGGAAGTACTTTAAAATTCCTTTTTTCTTTTAGTGAAAATACTATTCCTGTCCTCCAATTGCAGTGTTCTGTACTGACGGAGCTGAAAACCAGCCACATCCCTCAGCACAATGTTCCTCATTTCCTCATACTATATTGGGGAAAAGGAGGAGAGTGTCTGATCAGTTATGTTAAGTTACAGAGCGCACTAGGTCTAATTTTCAAATTAATATTTGGCCTCCTTGCAAAGCTGTTGCAATAAAATAGTAGTGCTAAGACATGGAAATGGAATGTCTAAAATGTCTATCTGACTGCATATCTATTTCTATTACTTCAATTGGACTTAAACTATAATGCTATACTCAAACTGTTACTATTACTTGAATTTAGAAAAACTAATTGTTGGTCAGGTGATATATCAGCAAATATAGCTATTACAGTATGTGCTTGTGTATGTACACACATACAGCTTACCATGTAAATGCATGCATGCAGGTTACATTTTAATTATGTGTAAATATGTTGTGTACATAATGTATTGGTTCTATATGTGTTTTTCTATATTGCTGTAATAAAACGCATATCCATTCTTTCTATTCTTGTCATAGTTCAAAAATATGAATATTCCTTCAAAATTTCAATCACTGTTTAGAAGACAATGGTACAAGAGTGTGTAGCTAAAATGCTAAAATTAGAGGAACAGAATAGGTCAAAAGAAAAAAGCTAATTTCTCTGTCACTGTGTTCTCTTCACTTATCAGCACGTACCTTCCACTGCAGCATAACTGATTGTCTGCTTGTGCTGCTTTTCTTGCAAACAGTCTAAACTCTGCTGCACAGGCACTGCAAGAAGCTGATACCAGGTGCAGCAGGGTGTCTGCCTGTTGCTCTCTGGAAGTGGTGGTAGGTTATTATACCAAAATAGTCCAGACCCACTTTTCCCAAAAAATTAACCTACTATATTATAGTTCCCTAGAAATGTATCCTACATACTCCTGTCCCAAACCCATACAATATATTTATTTAAAAAAAAAATATATATACTTATTACAGGTATTTCTATAGCGCCAACAATATACACTGCACTTTAAATAGAGCACATTAACATCAGCCCCTGCCCTCAAGAAGCTTACAATCTAAGGTCCCTATCACACATGTGTACATACAGGGGCAATTTTGAGAGCAGCCATTAAACCTTCCAGCATGTCTTTGGAGTGTGGGAGGAAACTGGAGGAACCCCACACAAGCACAATTAGAACATGCAAACTCCTTGCAGATAGTGACCTTGCCAGGGTTCAAACCAGTTACCCTGAGTGCTGCAAGGCAGAAGTGCTAACCACAACGCATGTGTGTGTGTGTGTGTGTGTGTGTGTGTGTGTGTGTGCGTGTGTGCGTGCGT